>NC_037683.1:56326688-56486974 GCF_003255815.1 Theropithecus gelada | reverse complement strand
GCTCTGTCACCCAGGCTGGAGTGCAGTGGCCGGATCTCAGCTCACTGCAAGCTCCGCCTCCCGGGTTCACGCCATTCTCCGGCCTCAGCCTCCCGGGTAGCTGGGACTACAGGTGCCCGCCACCTCGCCCGGCTAGTTTTTTGTATTTCTTAATAGAGACGGGGTTTCACCGTGTCAGCCAGGATGGTCTCGATCTCCTGACCTCGTGATCCGCCCGTCTCGGCCTCCCAAAGTGCTGGGATTACAGGCTTGAGCCACCGCGCCCGGCCTAAACATATATTTAATTAATATCCACTTGGTGCCTGGTATTGCCCTTTTTTAACTTCAGAATAATGTGAACATAGCCTGACACTGTTTTAGGCATTTTATTTATTTTATTTTATTTTATTTTATTATTTTATTATTTTATTTTATTTTATTTTATTTTATTTTATTTTATTTTTGAGATGGAGTCTCACTCTGTCTCCCAGGCTAGAGTGCAGTGGCACGATCTCTGCTTACTGCAATCTCCACCTCCTGGGTTCAAGCGATTCTTCCAGTTCAGCCTCCCGAGTAGCTGAGACTACAGGCGCCCGTCACTGGACCCAGCTAATTTCTGTATTTTTAGTAGAGACAGGGTTTCACATGTTGGCCAGGCTGGTCTCAAACTCCTGACCTCAGGCAATTTGCCCACCTTTGCCTCCCAAAGTGCTGGTATTACAGGTGTAACCCACCGTGCCCGGCCCTGTTTTAGGCATTTTAGATACAGATCTCCTTGGCAAAGCACATGAGAAGGAAGATTGCCTGGAAATCAGTAAGAACTGGGCATTTCGTGGAATCTTTTTATATAGTTACTGAACAAATACTTACTGAGAGGCTAGTCTGTACTAGATTAGATGCTAGATATTGGATACAAATTATTAGAAACAACAAAGTGGTCCATATTTATAAAGATTACAATGTAGTCTGGAAAATATCAAATAAACAAGTGAACCACTAAATAGTTGTAAAATTACAAATTAACAAATAAAGTACAGGTTTCAAAAACAGCAAAATATCCCACATATATAAGAAAGTCAGAAAAGACCTCAAGAGGATACACCTTCTAAGCCCAAGGTATATAGCATGACATATTACTATCTATAGTATTTCTCCATATGCTCCCAGAAATATCTGCATCATAAACACTGAATGTTCTTGCTAAGTATTAAGATTCTTTGACTTCTTTGTAGAATTATTAAAATCAAATTCTCTGGTGTTAGGTCCAGGGAATCCACATTTTAGCAACCTTATCAAATAATCTTTCTGAACACTAAATTTCATAAATGTTTCCATAATTCTTGATGTTAAAAGAATCAATCTGTGGGTTTTCTGTTGCAGTGCAAATGACAAATCATTTTGTGTTACTCAGGGTAAGATTATTTTCCACACAGTTGAAAATGGTTATTTTCAGGAAGAAGATGCTTGGAGAATGAAAAGAAGTTCCACAGAAGCAAAAAAAAAAAAAAAAGCATGTGAATTGCAAACGGCTAATTGATGCCTTTGATTTTCTCTGAACCATGGCAAAACTTGTGGAGCTGTGCTTTTTATTTTTTATTTTTGTAGGTCAAGGTTAGGTTGACCATTAGAGTATTAACTTGGTTTTCTAAGTAAAAGAAACACCACTACTAAATTCTTAGACCTCAGTAAACTTCTTAAATAATGGTTAGACCATAATATAATTAGAAGTAATGCAAATAAACATTTAAAGCAGTTTTTACAGTAATTTTGTTTTGTTTCTGAGGTTTTTGATCTGTGCTCCACTTATTGCTACTTCTTTAAGTGTCTATTTTAGTGACAATACACCTCTTCTTATTCACTCAAAAATAACATGATAGTAAAAATATTGAAAACCAGAAACTATATTAGGAATAACAGGAAAGTTTATCAAATAAAAGCATGAGTGCATATGTATTAGTTCCTTCTCATGTTACTATTAAAGACATACCCAAGACTGGATAATTTATAAAGAGGTTTAATGAACTCACAATTTCACATGGCTGGGGAGGCCTCACAATCATGGTGGAAAGCTAAGGAGAAGCAAAGGCATGTCTTACATGGCCACAGGCAAGACAGCTTGTGCAGGGGAACTCCCCTTTATAAAACCATCAGATCTTGTGAGACTTATTCACTATTATGAGAACAACATGGGAAAAACCTGTCCCCATGATTCAGTTACCTCCCACTGGGTCCCTCCCATGACACATGGGGATTATGAGAGCTACCATTCAAGATGAGATTTGGGTGGGGACACAGCCAAACCATATCAGCATATATAATTGTAAAATAATTATTTTTTAATCCAACTAATAACTTCTGCCCATATCAAATGGATATTTCTTAAATTAACTTATTGGAAAATGGTACCCCTAGATGATATCCATTTAGTAATAGGATCAATATAGTTTTTTTATGTGAGAAGTTCTATAGTAATATGATTAAACAAAACAAAACAAAGGCAAAAATTAAACAAAACAAAAATTAAAATACATATAAAAGGTAGAAGAGAAGTGTCAACACTGGCACAATATTTTAATTCAAAGGTAGGCAAACTTTATTCCTCAGGCCAAATCTGGCCCCCCACCAATTTTTGAATAGTTATTGAGCTAAAAATATTTCTTATATTTTTAAATGACTGAAATTTTATCAGGTACATTAATATATTATGACACGTGAAAATTAGATGAAATTCAAATTTCTGTGCCCATAAATAAAATTTTATTAAAACACAGCCATAATTCCTTCATTTATAAAGGGTCTCTGGTTCTAGGCTGCTACAACAGCAAAGTTGAAAAGTTGTAACAGAGATCTTATGTCCCACGAAGCTTAAAATACTTACTATTTGTGTTTTTACAGACAAGTTTGTCAATGCCTGTTTTATCTAAAGATTTACAAATTTTACCTGTTTGAAGAAATTAATGGGCATGCCACTCCTTATGCCACTTTGGCATAAGGATCATTTTGAAAGCAATTAAAAAGTTATAAGAAAAGGTCCGCACCCTCCCCAATTTGCCTAAAAACAGAAAGTATATTTTCAAAGATGTCCTTCCTCCCCTCTCCACCACGAATGGCAAAAGTGAATCATTGGAGACACTTTTATACCCTTATCAGTCCAGAGACTATACCAGATAAATCTATGTAACAAACATTACTAACTAGCCTTTATCTACCATTGGTTTCTTTCCTACAACATATTTACCTTCTTAAAATTTCTTGCCCTTGGAAACCTAACACTGCTTTCCTTTCATTTCTCTAGATTTACTGCTCTTTGTCAATGCTGCTGTATAATCCTTAGTTTTAAGCCACTTTTTCAAGTCACTCATCTCTTGTTAGTCCCATTTTACATGCATGATACACATGTTAATACACTTTTGCTTGTTTTTCTCCTATTAATCTGCCTTTTGTTACAGGGGTCCAGTGAGAATTTGGAAGAGGAAAGGCAAATGATTTTTCCTCCTCTACAATAGTATAAATATGCATATATATGTTTCGAGTCCTCACTAATTCTCATATACTATCCATGTTTTATACCCATTTATTTTGCCACATAATATATTCAATATCTGTTATTTCACTTAATCCTTGAGTTAATCATGCAAGGAATGTGCTAGAATTAAACACAATAAAAATATACAAATACTGGAATTTACATAGAATGCATAATTTCCAGAGACACACATCTGGAACTCAAGCCCTACTTATTCTAACTCCAAAGCCCGTACTCTCTTATCTTTTGTTACTGCTTTACATTTTTAGTTACATATTTATGAATTTAGTGACATGTTTATGTATACTTAAAAACTGATTAAGACAGCAGAATCTAAAGCGATTATTAACACATTTATTTTCATTTTAATTTCAAATAAATCCTTTGCTGTTAGAAGAAAATTATTCTTGAATGATAACAAGTCATGCACCTAACGTTGCCAGATAGAGCCTTCTTAAACAAATGAAAGACAGTTATAAACAGACAAATGCATTTTCACCTTTTTCTCCTATAGAATTTTCTGTCTAGGAAGAGCAGATAGTCACATTGAAAATCACACATTCTAAAAGCCAAGGGAATAGTCCTGAAAACACCTGTGAGATAGCAGATACAAATTGAATGAGGCAGAGAAGGGAGGGAATATTAAACAGAAGTAAGTGGCCCTATGCTTAACTGCCTAAAATTACCCTAGATTTTCTTCTGCTAAATTCATAACAGATGAATTTCAAGTGATAAAACTGTACCAAGTGAGGACTCATAACCTTTCTAATGCTGGGAATCAGAGATTAATTATTAGTGGGAATAATCATTAACATTGTCCTGACACCTGGACCCCAAAAAGCCTCTTCTCCAGCAACCCTGAAAATTATGATCCTGTAAGAAAAATGTCCCATTCTGGATCTTAGGTTGGAATTGACTTAGAATAGAATTAGAATATCTAAAAAGTGTTCTAATAAAATGTTGTTAACCTCTATGACTCTTATACATTCTTTGAGAATAAAAAATATGTGTGAAAATTTTTCTAATGTGAACTGTAATATGAAAGGGAAAAGGGAGATAAAGAAAAAAATTATATGTATAAATTTAAGACATAAATCTCCATTTTCACTCGATGTATGGCACTTAATATAGCATGAAAACAAGCAATTTCTGTATATGCCACTGTCTTCATTAGATGTTTCACATATATGATAATATCATTCTATTTCAGCTCTGTGAAACAGAACATTTTTTTCTTATTTAGGAATTAAAACTTAAAAAAACAAAAACGAAAGTAGCTGTGCTAGATTGTCTTTGATCCACAGTTGGTTGAATCTACAGATGCAGAACCTGTGGATATGGAACACCAACTGTGCTCTGAGCAGTACAGTAAGATGTGACCTCAGAACAAAGACCAAATACAGTCTGTGGCTGACACTTTTTGTTAAAACCTCTAGAAAGTTGAAGGTGCATGTAATGGATCTTTTAAGTCAGACAATAAGGCTCCTAGGAAATGGGGAAGCGTGAGCCCACAGAATCTTGAAGTAGCCAAACTTTCAGTAATTAAGGATAAAGAGATATGATTTTTAAAAGAATTTTAGATGCAACTCTGACATACAGATTTGGCTGCAATCAAATACATGGAAACTCATAGTATTTCAAAAGACCTGGGCTGGCAAAGGTGCCACCTGCCTGTAATAAAAAATCTGAGGCACAAAAGAACTTCAGTAAGAAGCTGACCAAGAAATATGCTCAATGACCTTTTCAAAAGTGGTCAGGGAGAGTTATTAAAAGTGGAAATTCCCAGAGAGTCAAGTCTAGAGCTGCAGAGAACAATAGACTGAGTTGAAATGAGGCCCAATCAAGGAGCATTTTCTATCCTCAAAGTAAGGAAAGTGGGCAATATTTGCTCAATAGAATCTCAGTTACTAAAGATCGATAATAGCCATAGGACTACCCTTCTTTGCACTTGCAATAGAAGTATTTACTGTTGCTATCCTGTCCGTGTTCCACCATATGTTGAATGTATGAGACAAGAGGGTTGCAGATAATATATCTTATCTCTTCTGATTTAGGGGTACAGGATCTAGATCTGATCAAGCCTGATGCAATGATAAGATGGGACTCTGAGTATATTTTGGAGAGTTATAGGGCATTTTTCATATGGGGACACAGGGTACCCATAATGAAAATAGTATTTGTGGCAACCATGAAAATGTCTGTGAGGGCCATAGGCTCTTGGCCTCCTAAAGGTTTTCTAAAAGCCACTGACATGAGGCAGATTGATTAATAGGAAAAAAAGGCATACAAATTTATTTAACATATATACAAAGGAGCCTTCACAATGATCTAACTTCCTAATGAGTTACAGAAGCTTATATACCATTTTGAGATTACCGAAAGAACGAGGGCTTAAATTCTGGTAATACAGGTTCTAGGAGGGGGTAAAGAGGCTTGGCTTAGCAAAGATGACCTTGCTATGTGGATGAAGTTTCCCACAGAAGCAACAGCTTGTAAGTATTTCTTTTCAGACTTTTAAAGGTACCTGACTCTTACTCTCTCAGATCCTGGGGCATGGCTGAATTCATAGAGATTATCTACAGATGCAAATTTTCCCCACTTAAGACAGCTTTGTAAGGCCATTTTTTATCAGGATGGCCAAGTAGCAGCCATTTCAAAATATGTCAAATAAATATATTTTGAGGTAAATTATGTTAATTACCTTCATCTCACCCAAAATATCTTAACTGTGGGGAGGGTGAGTGTGATGCTGGATATATGCAGTCATGTCTATGAAGTGACCAGTGATCTGTCTGAAATGGGTGGGTAAGCGGGGGGTGATATTTGTCCTCACTAGATAAGCTTAAAGGTATTTAGGGAGTTCCAGTTTAAGATATGTATCTCTTTAAATCATCTATATTTTTAAAATTTTAACTTTTACACACTAAGCAACAGAATCCCTAAGAGACAGAAAGTAAATATTTAAGTATTAATTGTTAATAAATAATTTAAAATATTCTACTTGCATAACAACATCTTTTAATTAGGTTAAAATTGTATACTGAATTGTAGATCTAAAATAGCATCTCCTTTGAAAGATACATTTAATTTTAAATATCAATTGGTATGTTTAAATAAACGCGTTAGAAATCTGAGAACATAAAAATACTTGAGAGAATACTGCAAATATGATCACCACAACTGGTTAATACCTGTAAGAAAAAGGGTGCAGATTCTGGAATCTGATCTGCCACTTATCACCTCTGGGTCCTGGAATGTGTATTTAACTCCCCTGAACATCAGAATCATTTTCTGTAAAGTGGAGGTGATATTAAAGCCTTGTACAGTTAGTATGAAATTAATTGTTATGACATATGTAAAGTTTTTCTTCAATGGTAAACTCTCAAAAATTGAATTTCACACCTCTCCCCCTGTGAACACTCACAGATACATTTTCCTCAATGCATAAGGAATTGTTTATCAGACATGAAATATGAAGTTGGAATTTGTAAATGAATTTGTGGGCTTAGGACAAAAAGCACTCAATTCCATTGATTTATTGTCCAGTCTGTCCTTCACAGAGTGCTAGTCAGCATATCAGAATTAGTTGTTCTATTTGATGACTGCTTTTCTCATTCACCATAGTGGCTTTGTAGAATGATTAGCTGTTAGATCAAGGTATAAGAAAATCAGATTAACTTAAATTGGCAAGTAATTTTTAAATAAGTGGGCTTTAAATTCAGTCATAAAGTATAGGGGTGGAAGCTGGTCTAAACTCGTGAAAGCCTTATCTATTGGGTATGTCTTCAGATTGCTTTCCTTGAATTTTGTATGGCCAGTTGCCACATTTAAGTTGGACATGGGATGAGGAGGGTAGGTGTAATACTGAGCTCATGCAGTGATATCCAAGAAATGACTAGTAATCTACCCAAAATGGTTTGTAACCAAAAATAAAATTCTAACTGACTGATGGGCCCACCCGTTGGCCAAGGGCATTCCAAAGTTAGCTTGAAAAACTAGCTCAGGCCATGATGGGAAGTGGGGATCAGGCATGCCTCATTGTACCCTTCTCCTTTTGGAATTCAGGCACAGCTGATAGCATTAACATCAATACAAAGGCCTTAAGACTGATAGAACAGACTTTTTAAGTCTGTTGAGTTTACAATCTATTCTCTCTTATGCTACCTACAGGCTACATCTGCATGATAAAACTTTGATTTCCACAACCTCTTATCTAACTCAGACATTTCTTTCTGTTGATTTCAGGTCTTCAGTTAATAACCAATTGCCAATCAGAAAGTCTTTGAATCCACCTGTGACCTGGAAGCCACTGCTTACAGTTGTCCTGCCTTTCTGGACAGAACCAATTCACATCTTACAGGTTTTGATTAATGTCTTATGTCTCCCTAACATGTATAAAACCAAGCTGTAGCCCAACTACTTGGCCACATGTTCTCAGAATCTCTGGGGGCTGTATTGCATGCCATTGGTCACTCATAAATGGCTCAGAACAGACGTCTTCAAATATTTTCAGATTTTTACTCTTTTCATCAACAAGTTGATAACTTTGAGCTGCGTATCTTCTGTTGGAAGAGCTCTGGGATCCTACCTAGTTCCACTTTCACATTCTCCTTTCTACTGCTCTGTCCTCCCAATCTATTACTCACTATATCTGAGTTTATCTCAACTTATGCTCTGCCTTCAATGTTTATCAATACCACAACATTGAGAACTGCTGAGTAAAGGCTTGTCTACATGCCATGTAAGCTTATAAAGATATCTAACCCCTTTGACCCTGTGCCATATGTATTCTATCCTTTATCAAGTCATAGATTATATATGAGCAACATTCTTTACAAAATTATTTACTTCCTTCCTTAATTTCCTATAATTGTTCTATCCTTCTCTGCCATTAATGATATACCAAATCCATGCCTCAATCAAGCTAAACCCTGTGCAGGTCCTTATTTATTTATTTATTTATTTATTTATTTATTTATTTATTTATTTATCTGGATGCCTAAGAATAGATTCTAAGCATTAGGAGTATGTAAATAGCCTGAATATGAGCTTTGTCCTAGTCACAATGGTGACAAGGGCTGCTTTTGTCTTAAGCACAATAAGAAAGAAAAACAAGAAGTGAACTTTGGGACTTTAAAACATTGGATTTGAATTGCAGCTTTACCTCTACTTTCTCTGACGTTTGGACAATTCATTTAACCCCCCTAAGCTTCAATTTGTTCTAATTTGTAAAATAGGGAGAGGGTTTTTTTGAGAATTAAGTGAAATAATGTGTATAAGTATTCTAATTCTTTTCTTTGCATGAATAATGTAAAATCCGGAGTACTTTCTAGGTGTTTACAGTAAAATCTGCGATGTGAACCAGACCTGAAACCTTTTCTTCCTTGACATTCAGCTGCACTATAATTTTCATGCAGATTTCCCATGCAGCTGTCCATATACAGATTTCATTTTCTCAATCCCTGAAGGTAGCCATGTTGCTAGTGAATTTTTCCCTCAATTTAGAAAACTAGACATACAAAATGTAAAACAAGTGGTGTTAGATTTTGTGTAACTGGAAATGAAATTGAGTCAAAGAAGATCTATGATAATTTCCAAAGGAACTTAGTAGTTATGTAGTCACTTGCTTTAATTTTGACATTCTAGATTAATAGAATTAATATTAGATTCCATAAAGCGTAGTGTAGAAATCAAATGACTATAGCCTCTATAAAGGCATGTTTTTTTAAATAAATTTATATTTACCAATAAACCAAACAAATGAAGTTGTTGAGAAAATTTCCTAATTTCTAAAAATTTAAAGTTTTAAAAAATGAGAAAATAAACTTTGCAACTAAAGATTACATTGTTAAAAATTTATCTTCTGCCATGTCTTTCACATATTAAAAACTAATTTAATAATTTTATAGTTTTATTTTTTAATTCAATTTAATTTGAATTAAAATTGCATGAAAAGAGTAGTCACTACAGCCATTTAGATGGGAAAAATGGCTTTAAATTTTACTCCATATATACACTTGTTTGAAGGGAGTGGAGTCTAATTCTATTGCTTAGGGTTTGCATATTAGAGAAAGAAAAAAGCTTCATTTTAAGGCAGCATTATGATTTTCCATGACAAAAGCTTGAGTATAAGTTTAGATAGATTTGGATTCAAGTTCCAGCTCAACTCTTTAAATCAGTATAAAACTTTGTATAATTTTCCAATATCTTAGAGCTTCCTTATATTACCTATTAAAGAAATATAAACAAATTTTAATGAAATCCATATCCTCTCCTGGATAAGATGAAACAACAAATGTCTGTAGTATATAGTATGACCAATCTTTATTAGTCACTAAGGAAAATAACTAATATTATCTTTATAGATTCACCTACTTAAAAAAATTCTGTATTAAAACCTGAGTGTCTCAGCTTGTTTTCTACTCTGTAACAGAATACTTCAGAAATTTATTTAGCTCATAGTTCCAGAGGCTAGGAAGCCCAAGATCAAGGAGCTATATCTGGTGAGGGTCTTCTTTTGGCTTTTAATATGGCAGAAAGTATCACATGGTGAGAAGTGAGAAACCATACAAGACAGAGAGAAAAAGGACGCCAAACTTATCCTTTTATTAGGAGCTCACTCTCAAGATAATACAACCACTTCTGCCATAGCAGCATTCATCCATTCATGAGGGTAGAGCCGTTATGACCTAAACACCTGTCAAATGTCCCACATCTTAATACCTTACATTGGCAGTTTAATTTCACATGAGTTTTGGAAGGGACATTCAAACCATAGCACTGAGCAAACATTATGCTGAAGCTTCGTGTGAAAATGTATAAGATATCTCATGAAAATGAGAAACAGAAATCAGAAATTGATAAAATTTTCATTTGGTTATTCCGAGATGGGTGGATCACGAGGTCAGGAGATCGTGACCATCCTGGTTAACACAGTGAAACCCCGTCTCTACTAAAAATACAAAAAAATTAGCTGGGTGTGGTGGGCGCCTGTAGTCCCAGTTACTCAGGAGGCTGAGGCAGAAGAATTGCTTGAACCTGGGAGGAGGAGCTTGCAGTGAGCCGAGATCGTGCCACTGCACTCCAGCCTGGGGGATTACTACTACTGAGAGTGTGATCTTCAATGTGGCTTGTTTGGATGACAAAATGAGTTTTCTTCCATAATTCTGCCTTAAAATCCTATTATATTTTGTTTGGAAGGTGATAAAAGAGAAATTGTTTCTGGTTACCTTCTAACCAGAAAGAGATGCAGTTCTTTTATTAAAAAGATACTCTGTTTTAGAGAGCAAGTATATCAGAACCAGATTTTTTTTTTGTTTAGTTAGAGCCACAGGAGGGTTCATAGAAAATTACCTTAACCATTGCATTTAAAATAGTCCATAAATGTCTAGCAAGTAGAAGCTTGTAGTAAATATGTAGGACAGAAGAAAAGTAAATAACTGAATTTTGCCCAGAAAACTGATTGAGAGTATTTGGGGAACCAAGGGAAGACCCTTATTGAGCTTAACAAAAAGTTGTCATAAATACACATTTTTTGAGTGGCAACACAGATTGTATTTGTTTAGAAACCTGTGAAGAAATAATTAATAGGAGATGACCAGGCATGGTGCTGTAATCCTAGCACTTTGGGAGGCCGAGGAGGGAGGATTGCTTGAACCCAGGAGTTCAAGACCAGCCTAAGCAACATAGTGAGACCCCATCTCTACAAAACACTTAAAAAATAGCCGTGTGTGGTGATGTGAACCTGTAGTCCCAGCTACTTGAGAGGCTGAGGTGGCAAGATTGTTTGGCCCTGTGAGAGGGAGGTTGCAGTGAGCAGTAATCATGCCACTGCACTCCAGCCTGGGTGACAGAGTGAGATCATGTCTCAAATAATGTATTATTATTATCATCATAAGAGAAACCAAGCCCAGTGGAACAGTTTTCCACAGGAAAGAAAAAGGTTTGCATAAAAAATTTTGGAGATTTTAGCATAGGATTAAATAGATGAAAAGTCAAAAAACTAGGCAACTCCCTAACACATGTGACTATGATGGAAGGGCTTATCTTCATTAGAAAGGGGTCACCAGAAGGACTGGACAGGCAGAATTTAAAACAAAACAAAACTTGCTAGATCTTTGAGTGCCAATCTATTTCAAGGCATTGACGTACCCATGATATTTTATAACAATAAAATTTCTAAACTAAGATTTTGAAAAATCACATATTATTTCAAAGAATACATTTGAGTACAGCCTAATAATTGACATAAATTTATATTAAAATTAAACTATGTGATCAGATGTGAAAAGCTGAAAGTGAGGACAACAGAATACTAATTTTCTGGCAACTAGTATCCTGGGTTCAATATCCACTGGTAAATAAAATAAACAGCAGCTTTATGGATTATTCAAAGACCCAAAACTTGAGGAGAGTTTTATAAAGTTGTACACTGGAAGTCAAAACAATGAAATGGACATGTTTAGATCCCCAACATCTGCAAGATATTAATTGTAAACATCTTTCAGTTTAACCAAGGGGTGTCATTCATGGGAATACTCCATGTTTATATCAAAAATGTGAATGAGATGAAAATATGGGAAGACGAGTTAAACAGGCTTTAACAGCCCCTAATTTCTGATGTTCTCTTCCACAATCTTCTTCCCTCTATTGTATCTGAGACTCATGACTTGCTTCTAACAACAGAGAACAGTAAAGGTGAGAGGATGTCATTCCATGAATAACTCATGCTGTGTAAGACTTTGTCTTGCTGGTCAACTTGCTCTCCTGGCTAAAGATAATAAGTGGGTGTTGTTCTAAGTCACTCAGTCTATGATGATTTGTTGTACAGCATAGAAAACTAATACAAGGAGATCCATCAATCCTTCACAAAGTAAGAGTATCTTGGTAAAGGTAAAGATGTCTTTGGCATATAAGTGTTTTTAGGTTACAAGATTACTAATCCCTTTTTCAGGTAACTTACTAGCACTGCTAAGAAGGTTCATTTTATAGCAAGTAATTATGTGAAGTAAGGTTCCAGCTCCAAATTCAAAATAATAATAATAACAATAAAAGGGAAAAAAATCCTACCAAATTGGTTATCCAAAGAACTTAATGATTTCCCTAGTTCATTTTTTTCTCTTAAAAATAATTTTTATTTTTAATTGTGCTGAAATTATAGTTAAACAATGTTTACCGTCATAACCATTTTTAAGTGTATAGTTCAGTGGTGTTAAGTACATTCAAAATTCTTTATATTTTGCAAAACTAAAAGCTCTATACCCATTACAAAACTACACATTCCATTTTGCCCCCAGTTCCTGGCATCCATTATTCTACATTTTGTCTTTGAATTAGACTACTCTAGGTATCTGTATAAGTGAATCGTAGAGTATTTATCTAATTGTGATTGGCTTATGTAATTAGCATAATGTTCTCAGGGTTTATTCATGTTGCAGTGTGTGATAGGATTTTCTTCCATTTTAAGACCGCATAGTAGTTCAGTGTTATGTATATACTACATTTTGTTTATCTATTTATCTTTTAACAGATACTTGAGTTGTTTCCACATTTTAGCTATGTGAATAATGCTGCTGTGATATGAGTATACAAATATTTCTTTGAAACCTGGATTTCAATTATTTTGGGTACCTATACAGAAGTGGAATTGCTGGATCATAGGTTCATTGTATTTTTAATTTGTCAAGAAACTGACATGATGTTTTTCATAATGGACACACAGTTTTACATTCCCATCATCAGTGCACAAGGGTTCTAATTTCTCCACGTCTTTGCCAATATTTGTGATTTTCTGATTTTGTATAGCAGATATCCTAATGAGTGCAAGATGGCATCTCATGGTTTTGATTTCTGCTTCCATAATGATTAGTAATGTTAAACATTATTTTATGTGAGTATTGTTCATTTGCATATCTTCTTTGGAGAAATGTCTATTCAAGTCCTTTGCTCATATTTAAATTGAGTCATTTGTTTAGTTGTTGACGTGTAAGAGTTATTTATATGTTCAGATATCAACCCTTAACAAACATATGGTTTTCAAAGTGTTCACCCATTCTGTAAGTTGCCTTTCCTTCAGTTGATTGTATCATTTGATGTGTAGAAGTTTTAAATTTTGATGTTGTCCACTTTATCTATTTTTTAAATTTTGTTCCTTGTGTTCTCTCTTTCTCTCTCATCACACTAGTATTCTTGAGTGCTCCAGTCCCAGGTTTAAAGTGAAACTCAGAAATAGTGATCATACTAAAGTAAGAATAAGATAAGAATGTTGTTGCTGAACTTAGAAATATGAATAAACATATGCCAGATATATAGATGGATAGCTAGCTTGATAGATAATTACATAGAGAGATAAAACCCCAGAAGTCAAGGTATCAGAAAACATAAGAAATACTATATTCATGCCCATGAAAAGTGTAGTCAGTAAATTCCCTTTCTAGGTTTTATTTATTTATGTGAATTCAAAGTGTTTATTAAACAGATAAAAGCCTCTCACCTTTTTGCTTTTCCTACTTTCTTAGGCCAAAAATTCTGATTTTGCAGTATTTTCCTGCTACAGTTTTTATATAATGAAGCATGGGCCAGTAAAAAGCATGGGATAGAATTATGACTCCCACCTTAGTTTGTTCAATTTCATGAGCTATTTGATGCTTTACACAATGCAGTTTTAATGAGTGAGCAAACCCCAATATGGGATTTAACTAATTTTTCTCTCTTAGTTCCTTTTTCTACTTTCAGATATGGCTAGCTTTTTCAGTTGCCAAGAATATATGCCCTCATTATTTACTCAGGTGGTTTAAAAGTGACTGCAGGAAGCAAATGTCAAATATTCAGAAAAAGGAGTTGTCTGATCCATTTACATGGGGCCCTCATTGAAGGCTTTATACAACCTTCATCACTTCACTGTAACCATCATCATCACACAATGGGATGGAATGGAGTAGGTTGATCAGATGTAGTCAAAAGCTCCAGTCTTTCTACTTTTCAGGAATACTAGTCTAATCTTAAAGGAAATGCACTTATTAAACCATGTGAAAACTCTGAAAGAAGATGGGCCTTAGTGAATAGTTCTCTAGGAGACTGCACCCATCTCCTAATTATCTATCTGGCTGACCTGCAAAACAGAAACATAGTTTTGTATAAGAGACTCTTTGGCCAGGTTTTAGGACATATATTGGCAATAATACAGAGAAGCAGGGTACAACATGGCAAATGATTTCACTAGTGAGGGCTTTATGCAAAGTAACTAACTGTTTGGCAAACAACAAAATGTTCATCTCAAGATGGGTATGATATTTGGCATATGACCCTACCTTTAAGATGATGATTGCCCCCATCAGGAATATAAAGGAAACTTGGATTTCTCAAATATGTTTTTAATTAAAGACAACTCAGTGGAGGTGTTAAAAGAACAAAACCTCACTTTGTAACTTTAAGTAATTTTCTCTCTGGATCTCTGCTTTAACCTATAAAACTGATGCTAAATAAACGAGTTAATTTCCCAGTTCTTACCTCTCTTGAAATGCATTTTATTCAAAATCAATGAAGTATGAAGGAAAATCAGGTCAGTGGATGTATACCATAATCACATGACTTCACATACCTCATAATGGATTTTGCCTTATTTATAATTCAAAGCGAATTACAAACAAAGAGGTTAATTACAACATCTTACACAGTTAATGCGATGTGCTTAAATGTGGAAGTGAGGGTACTGCAAAAGGTAGGCTTCTCACAGTAAATGTACCAAGTCTACATTTCACATATGGCAAACTTCTTATGAGTATTTAAGGCTTTAAATTAGGAACTTAGCGTGGCATGCATATATGTTGATATTACAGGAAGTCTTTACTGTTTTATAATTTATTTTGATTGTAATAAAATCTGCAGCTCACATTTGTATGCAATAAGGTATAGGCTCCACTTCTTCAAGGTCTTTAACAACCATCTTTACTAGTTCAGCAAAATGTTATAAAAATGTGTGATTTGTGGGTGCTCAGTATAGAGATGAGGTAAGGGGCAGGGTGGCATAATGGCTGTGTTATGTAATAGATGTGTTATTTGGTTTACTTGATAACCATTTCTCACTACGAATTAAATTAAACTCATGTAGATGTCATAACTTTTGAAAATCATAAATATAAAACTATAGAGAAAAATATAGTCATGCATCTCATTCTTTCATAGTAATATCAGCAAGTCTGCTAAGCAGTGTGTATACTGAGCACAATGAAAGATGATACTGAGGGCTTTCTTTCCTTTACTCTTTCTGTACTTTTTCTTTTCCTCTACATTTTTTTTTTCATTATGAGGTGTGCCTACTATTCAGCAAACAATTACAGATGACAAACTATTGTACTAGTTCTGTCATGATTAGCTGAAGAATATGCTGGCAGAGACATGAATAATGCTCAGAATTTTTCACTCAATCTTCTAGTACAGTATTACTATTAATTCATTCTAGAATTATACAGACATTAGCAAGGTACATAATTATGGTAGTAATTTTCTGTAATATTATAATGTCAAATAAATGTTAGGATTGCTATTACAAAAGAGGAAAGATAGAAATTTATCTTATTCTAAACTTAATCGTCAATGAATTAGTCACCTCAGTTGCTATCCAAAAAGTCTACTTAGAGAAGTTATCTAGAAAATACCACGACCTACATAGCAATAACAATTGCTGCATAAAGTTATTTCTAAGCAAGTAATTGTAGCAGATATTTTCAGCGTAATCCTGATGAAGACAAGAGGGGACACAAATTTGGATGTAAATGTGCTTTGCTGTATGTCATAACCATGTAAATGAAAGGTCAGTGATTTATTATTTTAAATGAATTCAAGTGGGGAGGGATGTTTTATAGTGTAAATAAATAATCATGCCCTTATTTAATTTTCTATATGTCAAATTTTACTTAAAATGCAGCACATTTGTATGAGATGTAAATAGAAAAACTGAGAAGTTTGTGTATAATGCATTACCTAATAATCATTAATTCATTCATTTATCTATTATATATTTACCAGATATACACTTACCATGTCTTTTGCTTAGAATCGACTAGATCTTTCTGCTGGAACAAATAACCCTATCGTATTGACTTAAAACAGCACAAAAGGCATATTTCCTATACAAGTTTCATATTGGTAACAGTATGATTATGATCTCTGCTCAATGTCATGCCACCTTACCTTTGGGATCCAGGCTGATAAAGCAGTCACAATAGCTACAACATGCCAGATGTTGTGGTAGAATGGAAAGATAATATGGTCAGGCATGCATGTCTCTTAAAGCTTCTACCCAGAAGTGATAGGTGTCACCATGAGTCACATTTCATTGGCCAATGCAAATCACATGATGTGAGCCTGACCTTTCATCTGAGAAATGAAATAAACGTAATTTCATTTTCATGTGTTTAGATATACGGGCATACTTCATTTTAATGTGCTTTGCTTTATTGCACTTAGCAGATTAACAGTATTTTTTATAAGTTGAAATTTGGTGACAATCCTGTGTTTAGTAAGTCTCTTGGCTCCATTTTTCCAACAGCATGTGCTCACTGTTTGTCTCTGTGTAACATTTTGTTAATTTTCATAATATTTAAAACTTTTGCATCTTATGGATAAGCAAAGAAAGTGGCTTCTTGAAAGAAAATCTACTCCTGGTGAACATGCTGTGAACATTGTTGAAAAGACAACAAATAATTTAGAATATTACATAAACTTAGTTAGCAATGCAGTGGCAGTATGTAAGAGGATCAACTCCAGTTTTGGAAGTTCTACTGTGGGTAAATGCTATCAAACAGCATCACATGCTAGACAGAAATCTTTCGTGAAAAGAAGAGTTGGCTGGGTGCGGTGGCTCACGTATGTAATTCCACACTTTGGGAAACCAAGGTGGGAGGATCGCTTGAGCTCAGGAGTTCGGGACCAGCCTGGGCAACATGGCAAAACTCCATTCCTACAAAAAAAAAAAAAAAAAAAAGAAAAAGAAAAAACTTTCAGAAACCACCATCCCATTAGTCAGCAGTCATCAACATCCAGGCAAGACCTGCCACCAGCAAAAATATTATGAGTTATTGAAGACTCAAATGATCATTAGAATTTTCCAGCAACAAAGTATTTTAAAAGTAAGATCTGTACATTGTTTTTAGATGTAATGTTATTGCATACATAATATACTACAGTGTAGTGTAAAAATCATTTTGATATGCACTGAAAAAACAAAACATTAGTGTGACTTGCTTTATCATGGTAGTCTGAAACTGAACTCACAATATCTGAGTTATGCCTGAACTTTCCTGTTCCTAAGTTAAATAATACAGGAAAGCAAAAGTGACTTTGTTACTTGTCCCAGAAAAGACGTGTCCCTGAGAAATATGATTGCTAATTAAATACAAGATCTTATTTATCAAAATTAAGAGCTCACTGCTAAAAGTGATTTCAAGATCTTTACTTTCTCGTGTCCACCAACACAAGCTATTAAAGCTATTATGTCATAGACGCGTCCCAATCTCAGCTAACTCCCCTTTTGCAATACACACTTTGAAATCATCCATCTCAGGTCCTAAAACCCTATCAATATTCACCACTGACTTCCCTCCTCTTGAACATTATTAAGACTCTATCAGAATAGTATTATCTCTTACTGCAGCTAGTCAGAGAGACTTTGATTTCCTTGATAGATAAGTTTTTCTGTCAATCATTTTGAGGAGTGGGCATTCAATATATGTCTACTCTCTACACTTTGAAGAAAACAGGAAACTGAATTGAATTTTAATGTTAGGTGTTGTGATGGACATTAGAGATATAGAATTCAATAGGGTCTAGGATGTGGCATATGGTATTTGTTTTATAACATTTGTTAAATGAATAAATAAAATTTCAAATGGCAATGTTGTAAAAACTTTATGTTATTAAGAAAATGATGACAATAGAGTTAGCAGAATAAAAAAAAAGGTATATATTCATACAAACTTACTGTTGTACAATCCAATATTTTAACTTGGTTAATGTTTTCTAATTCACTTGTTTCTTGGGTTTGTGAGTAAGAGTAACCCACAGATGGGTGGACAGCTTCTCCTCAACATCAGGGTGAAACAAATAATTTCATAATCATTGGAGAACTTCTGAAAGAATATTTAGTCTAGAAGAGAATAATATATTAAATTTTTTTTTAAGTTTCTTTCTCTTTTATATTTCTAAATCCCTGAGGACATGATATTCTTATCCCCCGATACAATGAAGATGTACAGTAAAAATTTTTGAAAGAATGAATAAACAGCAACCCCATTCATACTTCTGGCATATGTTGTGCTGGCACTTTATGCAAAATCCTGTGTGGTTTTAAAGATTCAAAAATGAATAGCATACAGACACTTGAGGCACCTTTGTAAAAGGAATAACGTCTGAATAAAGTCTAGAAACCACTATGGCTTCTAGAAGATGTGACATATCTCTGCCTTCTCATAACCCTACATGGCTAAGCACATTTTCTATAGAAATAATTCTATGACAAGCAACATGGTATAATGGAAAGATTTCTGAACTTAGAATGTGTTTCCAATGCCAACACTCACATTTCATTCTCGATGTGAATTTTGACATCTCTGTGCCCCCGATATTGGTTTCCTCATTTACAAAATGAGAGTTATTTATATTATAGTTGTGTTATGAGAATGTGAATATGGAATACTTGGGAAACAATTTAGCACTATCTGCAGTTACACCTGGCAAGTTGATTTTTATCCTTCACTTCTACCGTCTCTTCCTTTTATATCTTGTCTGTCACTCTTTAGCTTCCTCTGGCATTTTATACCCAGCAGTGAATTGAAATCTTATATTAACTTGTATGCCTACTTCCCTTTGCACCTTCTCTGAGGACAGGACTACTTTATTCATCTTTACATCCCATACATTTAGTACAGAGCCTGATGTATAGTAGATGGTTAATAACTTGAAAAAGAAAATAATAAAGAAAAGGATATGTTAATTAATGAGTGAATACATAAATTAAAGAGATGTGGAATATAACAATTGTCAACAGAGTGCTCTGTTCAATCATTGAAGTAAGAGAATCACCAGCCCTCTCTTCTGTATAACTTTTTTGAAGCTAAAGATGTAACATGTGCAGCAAAGGATAAAATCAGCACTGGAGTTTTCCCCAACTTCTTCAATAATAGGAATTACTTGAGTACTTATGAAATATACAGCTTCCATGACCTTCGTCATGAAGAGTTTAATTTTTCAGCCCAGGATATCACTAATAAATTTATATTTCTAGGAAGCACTTCTAATCAGTATACAACATGAGTAAAACACCATTGAGAGGTTTAGTAACATACTGAGGTCACAGGACTATATATGTAATAGCTGAGATTTGAAATTTGGCAAATTGATTTTTAAGTCTGTATTCTTAATTTTTCATAATTATTTCTTCACTAACAATAAAATCCTTATACTTGTACAATGCTACACAATTTAAAATGTGTTACATTTACTACTGCAGAGAACAAGTGATACTTACAGAGATCCATTAAAAGTATTTCAGAGTAAGCACCACATTTAGGTTTGAATTTTGTAGTACATGATGGGATAGTACCATGTAGTTATTGACCAGACTTTTCAAAAGCTATCATATTAGTTTCCTATTGCTGCTGTAAAAAATCACATCAGTGGATAAACACACACAAATGTACTGTCTTGCAGATCTGGAGGTCAGAGTGCCAAAAGAGTCTTACGAGGCTATAATCAAGCAATCAAGATGTCAGCGGAACTATTTCTCATGAAGTCTTCAGAGAAGAGACCGTTCCTTGCCTCTTCCATTTTCTAGAGGCTGCTAGGATAGCTTGGCTTGTGGCTGTAGAACGTTAATCTCTTCTTGCATTGTCATATTGCCTTTTCCTCGTTTGTTTCTCCTTCCAGCCTCTTACAAGGACCCATGTGATTACATTAGGCCCACCCAAATAATCTAGAATAATCTCCTCAATTCAAGACCTTTAATTTAAATCACCTCTACAAGGCCCCTTTTGCCATGTAGAGTGGTGTATTTAGAGGGTCTAGGATGTGGATATCTTTGGTGACCATTTTCAAGCCTACCACACCAAGAGCAGCATAAGGGTGTTCCACAAAGGACAGTTTCTTAGCCTAGATGTCATTGAATCTCCTGCATTGCATATGCCAATAAAAGGATGGAGATTAGGTAAAATACTTTTAATATTTTTGTTATAATAGTTATGGAAATGAAAACATAGGTTCTGATTGGAACAAGATACCATTCCTTTGCGCCCAGGAAAAACAGTACATGTGATTACTCTTAAGTCATCAATAGGTTTTCTTTCTTACATGGAAAGCACTGTCACACTATCTCAAAGTAAAACCTCTCCAGGAATTGGGTGTTCAATGCTATTCTGAAAGCCTAAATCAAACTAACTTTTGCATTCCAGAAGAGTTCCCTGAGACTCCATCTGCAAATTAATAACAAATCACCCAGAATTTGAAATCATAAGAAATTACTTAGCAAGGGTTTACAGCTGCAAATCATGCCCAGTTGAAAGGTTCTAGCTTTCTGAGACAGAAGTGTTTGCATAACAGAGAAAGTTCTGTGAAGAGCTGCCCTATATTGAAGGATGAGTCCTCCTCTCATGTTAAAAATACCTTCAGCAACACATTTTAGAAAGAAACTGAACCATAGTCAGCACGAGGAGTTGCTGGAGGTCATAAAGGACAAACATCTGTAATAATTTGCTTGTCTCTATCACATAATAAAAAACAAAATGTAAACTGAAACAGTTACCGTTTACATAATCTCAGTGACATTGATCAAATTGGGAGGATGCCAAATAAAAACATGTTTTCTTATTAATTCCTTAATTGTTTTTCTCATTTTGCAAATCTGAGTTAATACATTGACAAGAAGATACAGTTTACTTTGCAGTAGAAACAAATGTGAATTTGCCAACCAGATGTGGGCTGCTAAATAGCAGTCACCTTTGAACTAATTTTCCTAGGCTGTTTATTTGTTAGTTAGTACTTTACAAAGCCAAGAAGGAAATATGGAGTTTGTCTTTCACAAAGATCCATTGAGAGTATTTCCAGGGTAAGGACCACTGTAGGGTTTGGATGTTGCAGTGTATGATGGGGGCAGCAATGAGCATCCTGTGGGTGACTTCTGAGCAGTGAAATTAAGTTGTTTGCAAAGCTGTCTTTTGGATCGAGGCAAATGAAGTGATCTGCAACTAATGGATGCTTGGCATAAGCCCTGGGACATTACCCTGAGTGTCTCGGAGGTGTTACTTCAAGCAAATCACTTAAACATTCTATACTTTAATCTCTCCATTTGTACAAGGCAGAAATTATATACCTGCTATGTCTTTATCTCCCGAGAGTACCTTAGAGACTTGTAAAATTTATTCATACTTCTAAAGCATTTCAAAAGAAAATTGAACATGTAGCAAATCAGAATAATCTCTTCATGTCATATTCCATATAGATTAAAAATATTCCTATCCTCAGATTGATTAATACCATCCTGAGCAATTTGTCTTAAAGGAATTATCCAAAAGATAGAATGTACTATAGTCAATGAACAAAAATATTCTTTTAAGAATTGTTTACAATAAAGCACATGAAAGCAGTCAAACTGTCTATTGATATTTGATATATAAATAATAGATATATGTTTAGTTGATATACAGTTTTGAACTATCAAAAGTAATGATAATGAAATTAAAGTGACATCATTGAAAATTACTTAGTATTACATAAAGTAAAAATGAACGCTATTAACTAATACCCAAGATATGTGTTCTATACGAATGAATACTAGGGCCGGGCATGGTGGCTCACACCTGTAATCCCAGCACTTTGGAGGGCCAAGGTGGGCGGATCACGTGAGGTCAGGAGTTTGAGACCAGCCTGGCCAACATGGTGAAACCCCATCTCTACTAAAAATAAAAAAGTTAGCCAGGCATGGTGGTGTGCGCCTGCAGTCCCAGCTACCTGGGGAGGCTGAGGCAGGAGAATCACTTGAACCCAGAGGCAAAGGTTGCAGTGAGCCGAGATTGTGCCACTGCACTTCAGCCTGGGCAACAGAGCAAGACTCCATCTCAAAAAAAAAAAAAAAAAAAAAGGAATGAATACTTGAAGAGATATGCAAAATTAAAATGAATGATGTGTTTGGGTAGTGAGCTATGTGATATTTATTTATTACATTTCTTAAACATCCTATAATGTTATATAGCATTTATCATTTTAACATTTTAAAATTAGAATTTTAAGATGAAAGAAATAAGGACACACGTAGTAGCATGCTGGAATATTGCCTTTATTTTTTTTGCTCCTGCTGTTCTGTTTTTCCTCTCTTCCATTTCCTAGAGTCAGCCAACACCACCATCTTCACTGGAAGCTTTCTCTGTAACTCACAGGAGTTTTTAAAGGTTTTTCATTCATTGTGTTCTGATAGTGAAAGTATTCCAGAGGGGCCTGCAGGCTCTGTCTAGCTGTCTCCCATCCTGGCTGCTCTTTGGTCATCCACACCACTGGCTGTAAAATGCCAGCAAGAAAATTAATGGAGCATTCGCCTACACCCTGATTCCTCTCTAAGGAAGACTGTCTCTGGGGAGCCACTAAAAGTACAGGAAAAATGTGCAGAAATCTCATGGGATTGGGAAGATGTGAAGACAGCTGGTGAATCTGGCAAACCCATGTCCCTGCAGAAACCTGTCATGCAGAGATAATGTGACCCGATTCTCTATGAATATGCATTTTATTGGACTAAAAGTGAAGGGAGCATCTCACTTTGTGAGTGCAGCTGTTTTTTAAAAAGTGTGCCAGACATACCCAGAACTTTGTATGCATGATCTCATTTAATTCTCATGATAACCCAAGAGAGAGAAAACATAATGCCCATTTTAGCAGTGAAAAGAATGGAGCCCCGAAAGAGTTAATTACTTTCCCAGTGACACACTGTGAGACACTAGTGATGCCTGAGCCTTCAACAATTCTATGCAGTCTCAGAAGACAGTGTAACTAGGGTTATGCAGAAAATCCAGCAAAACAACCAAACAAAATACTCTTCTCCTCCATATCAGGAAAGTTACAATCATGCCACTGGAGCAATAATGGAAGTGAAACAATAGTTCAGGGCCTTTATTGTAAGCTGCTGCTATTTGTCAGATACCTTTTAAGAATACAAGCTTTCCTAATCAAACTAGCCAGTGTTGGCCTCCTATTTTTCTTCTTTAAACAACTGAAATAATACTCCTGAGATGAAGTAAAGAGTATCATGTTTAAGAGCTCCTCTCTGGATTTTATTGTGTAATACCTCATCTTATAGCTAATGTGAGCAGTAAATGTCCATAATCGTAAGTTTAGCCTGTAACCCAACGTCCCATGTGTATATATTTGGTTTCTTTCTATTAGCCTTTTTAAAAACATGTAGAGTTAATTTCTGGATACTCATTTTGTCTTTATATCTCATAGAGTCCAGACAGCTCACGTAGGTGGGAGAGTATAGGCAATTTACATACATGATGAAATAATAAAGATTAAAAAAATTCTTCATTGTCCCCCATATGCCAGTCCTGGTTCTGGATCATATTATACATTTTCTCAGTTTTTCCAACTGGCCTTCACGATAGATAGTATTATTTCCATTTGCATCTGTGAGAAGGGTAAGGTTTAGTAACTTTCACAACAAGATCATACTAGTGGTAAACTGGTAGCGTCAAGAATCTTAAGCCAAGATTTAAAGTCTTTTGCAAATATATCAATATTCCTGATCTTCCCCAGAGTATCTCAAATACAATAATACAGCCCAGACCTCACTTCCCTGCTGGCTTTGATATGGTGCACAGATTCTTGATTGTAAGCAACAGAAACTGAGTAATTAAATTTATTTTAAATGATGTGAGATACCTCAAAGAATCATTAGCAAGGCTGCAGACTGAGCCATGGAAAAACAGCAGGAACAGAAACAGCTCCCAAGACCCTAGGCACAATTATGCCACAGAGCTAGTTCTGTAAAGATAACATTGCTGCTACCATCAACCACTCAATGACAGAGCTTGCATCCCTACCATGACCACTGGCATTGAACACTGTCTTTGCTTTAGGCCATTGCTACCCTGGAAACTCAAGGAGCTGTCTCTTCAACTGCAGCCTTCCACTAATATGAGCCTCTCAGTGTCTCTCATTCTTTGCTTGATATTTCCTAACTCGACGTTAAAGTGGGGTAAGGAGTGCCTTGTTGAACCAACATCACGCATCCACACTGTAGCCACAATGAGCACTGGGATATCCAGACTGACATTTTCAGCTTCTATTGTCATATATTGACTGTCATTGTCTTTCACCAAAGCTCAAAAATGCTGGTCATTACCATTCTCCCAGTCTCTGAGAAATGCCAACCATGCATTTGAGTTTTTGTTTCTTACTCTTTTGGATTAAGAACATATAGGTTTCTTTTAAAAATGCAAAGAGAATCACCTAAAGAGGACAACACACTGCTATTAACAGGCCAAATCCTCAGATTCTTCTACTTTATAAGATTATCTCAAGCAAAAATCAAAATTCTGAAGATGAAATATAAAAAAATGATAATGTTGGTTCAGGTTTAAGTGTAAGAAAATAGTCCAGGAAAAGAATAATTTCTAGAGGAAGGTAAAACTGGTTTTGTTGTTCAATTATCTGTTTTGCAGACCTGGGAAGTTATGGTGGAGAAAGCAACTGAAAGGAAAAAGAGACAATGTGAGTGGAAACTTTCTTAAGTGACAAATGGACATACATTCATTCAATCTTTGATTCAACAGGTATTTTTGACTGCCTATGCTGTCAGGCATAGAACTAGGTGCTGGAGATAAAAAATATGTGTAAAATTGCTCACTTTCTTCATAACGTTTGCTTTCTTCATGTATAGGCTGCTCGGCAGCTCACAGACATTTACCTGTCAGGAGCTAATTCTCTGGAAACCAAACTCCTTTTCTTCCAAAAATACCTATCTGACATAAAATGAAACTAGATTACACTAGTTCAGTGTTTAATATTCTGAAATCATAATTTTAGCCATAAATGCTGTTTCTTTCAAGTGATTGCTGTCTGGGGATTCTCACAGCAGCCTGAAGTTGGGGAGTAGTCAGATCCTTCCCTGGCTGTCACTGGCTTGTTTAAGTGACCCCAAGCAAATGAGTTAAGCATCTCTGGGACTTGGCTTTTTTATCTTTAAAAGAGGGCTAAAAATATCAGCCACCTGTTGGGAAGATCAGGGAGCTAATATGTCTCAGAGCTTTCAAATCTCTCGCTCTAAGCCTTTTGCTATCTACGTATTAAGAACAAAGACAAGTCCTCATTGCTTTCACCCAAATGCTACATTCATTCAAAGGAGGAAAAAATTACAATATTTGAGTTCTACAAGGCTTGAAGGTTATTTTGTATTAGTTTGAATTTCAAACTGTTTTTCTCTGTTGTACTCTTGGCACTGCCATTTTTTAAGTACAGCACTTCATTTGCATAATAATTACAAAGTTTAACAAATAGCATTAATGTCTGAAAGAAAGAGGTGCACTCCATTTAAATTACTGACAGTATTACATTACACATTTTAACTGCATTTTTTTTTTAAAGAAAGCTATTCCATCCTAATGTGCTGCTGTACAGATTCCCAGAGCTCAGCATTATTTGTGCTTTAAGAAGGTAAAATCTCTTCCTGTGCTCTTTAGTGACTTCTAAAACCCTATTCATAAATACTGATTAGGCACTATTTCACCATAGGACAGAGCGCTGTTGGCACAGATCCCTACTCAAAGCCAAATTGGAAATGTTAGTATAGTAAATTAGGCCAAATGTCCTAGCTGTACCGTACATGAAAGATCATCTTTAATAAATAGATGCTAATGTAGCACTTGGATCACTTATTGCCGTAAATGTCAACCCTTGGCCTTGATTCCAGGAAGTTTGGGGAAAAAAAAAAAAAAAGATATTCAAGGAATGTGTGCTATTTTAATGGAAAAAAGAATAAAGAGCAAACCTGAAATATACCATTTTTTTTGAAAGAGTGTTGAATTTGAACAGAAACTCACTGCTTAATAGTAGTGTGAGGAGAGAAAAGGAAAAAATGAAAAGACTTGTAATTTTTCCTGCTTATGCCCATGTTGTATTTGTTTTATTTTGCTTTTGTCTAGCTTTGTTACTTTGTGGATTATAAATAATGCATTTTTAACCAGTTTTCTCCTCAATTGTTTGTCCATAACTTCCTTTAAACAAACTTAGATCCACTAGAAATAAAGTATTCTTAATTCTGATTCCATACAAGCCATCCTACCACTTCTCCACTTACATGCTTTTATATCCGGGCAAAACACACAAACACAGACACACACAGCTCATGGGCAAACAACGTACAAAAATTCTATTAGAAAATTATATTAATTAGTAATTATTGTTTTATCCCTCTATTTGGCCTAAGATAAGACAGCCTACTTCTAATTATAAAATATATCTTTAGCAAGCATACAGGCATTTCAAAGAAAGAGACTATGCACATATGCACATATTATTTACCTCATATAAATAATGTCTAAGAAATTTGATGTGGCTTGGTAGCTTGTCCAAGCATTCTAACTTACCTATGTTAACCACCTATGACTGGTTCAGTTATTTGACCTGAAAAGGTAAAGTGTAGTAACTAAAAGTACTTACATTTTCCTGATTTCCAGCCAAACACCAACCACTTGTTAGACCTTACGAGTCACTTAAACTTCCCAAGACTCAAGGTCTTCTGTACGCTGGTGATGAGAACACCTGTCTCATAGCTGCACTGTGAAAGTGATGAACATGAAAGACTCAGTAAAATGCCATTGGCATGTAAATGGATCCCAAGAAACAGGCAATATTGCCATCATTATTTCTAAACTGAATTATTTTGAGTCTTACTCATTAATAAATTGTTATTTTATTTCAAGCTTTAGTCTGAAACATTAAACTCCTTATTGATAAGTAATCACTATTGCAGTGAAAAATTATGACTTGTTACTGGTATACTCTTAGTCTTAAATTTTCCCCACATATGATAGATGTTTCTGGTTTATTTTTGTTTTTGTATTACATTTATTTCAAACTTTATCTTCTACAACTTTAAAAATGATTTAGTAGTACTTATCATTGTGAATGTCATGGTATTTTCATTCAAAGTAAAATAATTTGTGTTATAATTTTATTCATAAGGTACAAATTATGTGATTTATCATGGGAAGATATCTATAATAGAGATCTAAAGGATTATGCTACAGAAGCTTCTCTACTGTATCAATAATACCTTAGATAAATTCTGAGAAGAGCTTGATATAACCTTGATCAATAACGATGGTGATAGCTGAAGTTTTTAAATTCTTTGATTCTCCCTACTCTGTGTCAGGACCCATTTTATGTCCTCCAAAAGACATATTTCTAACCTTTACCACAGCCATTCAGTAGAATATCTATATTCCTACTTTAATATAAGAACTCCTGAAGGTGAAATAACTCGTGAGGACACGTAACTACAGGAGTCATCACCTGGATTTAAACCTAGGCTTTTTTTGTCTCAAACATCTATGTCTTTTATCATTCTGTATTCTAATATTGAATTATAGAGATGCTTTGCTTAGTAATATTGATTGTTCAGGTATAATATTCCCCCACATAGTTACTTTTTGATAGGTAAATTAGGGGTTATTTCTATATGCATGAAAGGAAAAATAACTTTGTTTTATGTCCTTTGTATGTGATATGGATATTTATGGGATCATTTTACTTGACTGCAGCAGTTATTTTTAATTGTAGATATTACTAAAAAAAAGGATTAATCATTTCGTAATTCAATTCCAAGAAAAGATAGCACCACATGGATTCTCTAGGTAAATTGAGGTAGGAGATCCTAAGGAAGTTTGCATAACGTAGGGTTAAGTGGAGTCTGATACTATTTTGAAATGTGGATTCAGGACAGATAAGGCAGCAGCAACCATGTAACCATGTAAACATGGAACATGTGAAACATATTATAGGTCCTGGGGGGAAGCCACAGGTAGAATGTTCCTAAGTTTATGTAAGAATAGCTTAAAAACAAGCAAGTCAGCTATAGCAGGTACTGGAATCTTCAAGATGATGAGGCCTTGACAAGGATGAAATAGGTTCTATATGAAAAAGATTTGATGTTGCAAAATAACCCAACGATGGGCATTGTAGGAGCTTCACAGTGGCTTAAATGTGGAGAGTCACTGAAAACTGGGTATACTGTTTAGAATTCATGTTAAGACTTTAGGGAGGACAGAAATTTCAAATGGGTTTCATTATTTAGTTTTCTACAAAGAAAAAAGATAAAATTATAAATATACATTTTATAGGTTAAACATTAATTTGAAGATATGATGTGGTGTGCTCTGTATAAAAGTAATCAGAAAGAGTAACAAAATATTAAAATAATCTATAATGGTTTCAAAAGAATATTAAAATAAATGGACATATAAGAAAATTAGAGATAATTTTGAAAGATGCTGTTATATAATATCAGTATTATTTGTTTGAGAAATTTCCACAAAGCCCTTAAATATTTACAAGTTGAGAGCAAGCAGTATTCAATGAGCATTCATCCAACAAATAGAACTGAATTCCCCTATATGCTTAGTGAGCACTCCTGATTGCTTAATTAATGTTGATTGTTCCGACATTTATCATTGTTCTTTTCTTTCAAAAACACCAATTTTTCAGATGTTTATGCCATGTCCATCTGTAGAAAATATGCTGATCAAACAGCTTATGTCATTCCCTTTGGTCCAGGGCTCACACTGCAATTTAAGTTTACCAATTAGAGTGAAAGGATAGGTTGATTTTCTTTGCTGGGTGAGGAGAGTATTATTTTCTCTCTGAATGTTCTTTTCTTCATCTACGAGCATATCTAGCTCTCTCTCCTAGAGGAGAGGGACGAGGAATCTTAGTAATCTGAATGTTACTGGCAGTTGTGTTGCAACTACCAGATGAGTCAGCTTCAGTATAAAGCTGTGCCAAACATAAGCATAATATATATACAGAGAGATGGAAAAATGCTGGATCTTAGATGACACCACTTAGTCCACTTATTTGCAGAGCATCACACGTCTGGAATCTATCTTACCTTTTATTAGTTAAGCCAATTTGTAGCTGTGTTTTCTGTCATTTGTAGCTAAATGGATCCTAAATGCCCATGACTTTTGCTGTGCATTGCAGATATTCAGAAAAAAAAGACAAAATGTCTGCTCCCAAGGAGCTTATACTATAAGGGAACAAATAGATATATACATTATTACACATAGATAAAATTGATATATTTTATTATATACACATATAAAAATCACATAAAGATACATACATCATTAGAAAAACAATAAGATAAATGTTAATGAAGATGTTTTCCACCCTCATACAACCAACACTCACCTATCACATTGTTCCTACTGCAGGCAGAACATGAAAGAAGCCACTATTCAGGAGAATTTCAGAGCATAGCTTGCCCAGTATCAGATACGAAATGCACATTCAATGGCTTTCAGAAGCAGAAGTGGCAATAAGCACAAAAACATTACCCTCAATGAACATGAGGGTACTCAGCATCTGCATAGGAGATCATTACACAGAAAGATAAATTAGTTCTCATAGATCTCTATAGAGAAAAATAATAAGTATTTTGTTAGAAATTGTATATGATTTTAAATTTCACTTATCATCTGATAATCTGGTTTTCCTAAAATATATAATGAATACATACCAAGTGCTATGGAAGCACTGTGTTTATGAATTTTTGTTGAAGTGGGACATAGTTATGAGTAGTCTTCATAGAGTTATCATTCAATATTCAAGGCAAGAATTCATCATAAATATGGGAAAGTTAGTCAATAGTAATGAATGTTTATTGAGCACTTACTATGTGGCACACATTTTTCTAGAAGCAGCAGCACTGAACAAAAGAAACAAAATTTGTTTTTATAATGAGGCTTATATTTGGAAGGGTTGAAAGAGTTAGATCATGAACAACATACATTACATGGGATGATAAAGTGATATGTGCTGGAAATAATGAAGTGAAATAAGGAGTAGTTGAGTTGGTTAAGGGAAAGGAGATCATAATTTCAGATAAAGTAGCCAGGGAAAACCTTGCTTAACAGGTGATATGACAGCAAACATATCTAAGAAAGAGTGCTCCAGATGAAAGAACAAGCAGTACAAAGACCCTGAAGTTGGAGAATATCTTGCATGTTCAAAGAACAGAAAGATAGCAAAGAGCCCCTGGAACAGAGTAGGCAAACAAGCTGAAGAAGATATAATGGAGTCCTAAATTATGGAAGGCTTCAGGTGAGGGCCTTTGCAAGTACTTTTACTTTTACTCTAAGTGAGATGGGAGGACACTGGACATTTTGAATTCAAGAGTGACAGAATCTAAGTTAAGTTTCAACAGGATTATCTTGCTGCAGGGTTAAGAAAAAGGTGGGAATAAAGAAACAGCAAAGTATGTTTAGGAAGCAAACGGTGGCCAAGGAAAGGGTATGAGTGTGCTGTAGTGAGAGCGAGATTAGAAAAGGAGATAGGAACTATGTTACGATGGACCTTTATCTCTTTGATAATAATTCTGGACTTTTTTGCAGATGATAGATGTTAAACCTAAGAGTAGCATGATCACATTTATATTTCAGAAATCACAGGCTATGGCAGCATTTCTCTCCCCAGGAGAGAAATAAGAGTGAAGCAGAGAAAATAGTTAAGGGGCTCTGATTTTTACAACTTTGTTTAGCTACCAATAAAAAAGATTAAATATAAACAGTAATTTAAACAAAAATAAGTTTAAACATTTTTAATCTAGGGTTATCAAAGTGGTTCCTCAACCAACAAAAACTTAGGACTTTTTCTGTATCATTAGATTATCATCCTCAACACTTGTCATTTATGTTATGATCCAAGATTGCTGTTCCATTTCCATCCATCATATCTGTATTCTAGTCAGTAGAAAGAAAGAATGAGAAAAGTGTGTCACCTCCCCTTTAAGGACATGTCCCAAAATTTGCTTACACTATTTCTAATTATATCTTTTTTTTGTCAAGAATTTGGCTTCAAGAATTTGGCTTCATCTAGCTGTCAGCGAAGCTAGAAAATGAACATTTTATTTTGTGTAGCTACATACCCAGCTAAAATTCAGTTTCTATTGCTGAGGGAGAAAGAAAAAAATTATATTGAGGACAACTATATGATTCTCGCTCAGAGACCAGTCCAGGTGAGGTTTGCTGTATTCCTGATCTCAATTGCTGTTTCTGCAGGTAGAGGATAGCATGTAAATTTAAGCAAGGCTTACAAAGGAAATCAGCCAGATTTGGTGAATAATTAGATCTAAAGGATGATTAAAAAACACATCTAATTTGAGATTTTGACTGAAACTGATTTTATGACAAGGTCATTAAGCGAGACAATGTCTTAGTCTGTTAGGGCTGCTATAACAAACTACCATAGACTGGGTGACTCATAAACGAAAGAAATTTGTCTTTCACAGTTCTAAAGGCTGGAAAGAGCAACATCATGATGCCAGGTGATTTGATGTCTGATTAGAGCTAGCTTCCTTATTGATGGCCATCTTCTAGGGCGTAATGTGGACAAAGATGTTAGGTTGCATTTACAAAGACACTAATCCCATTCTTTAGGGCCCCACTTTCGTGACCTAACCACCTCTCAAAGATCCACTTCCTAACGACATTACCTTAGTGGTTAGTATTTTAACATATAAATTTTGGGGAGGAACACAAATATTCAATCCGTAGCATGTGGGGATTCCTGGAGAAGAAATAGATACGTACAAAATGTTTGATTTTGTACAGATTGTATTTGAAATGCTTCATGATAGTTATCTGGAAGAAATTCTTATTTTTACATTATATTTATTTCTTAAAAGAGTAATGTAAACCACAGAACATACATTTCTTAGAGTGTAATAGTACTATCAGAGTGGTTGAACTCATTTGGTTTTCAGTCCTGGAAATTGCTCTAGGAAATATATTTATGTTTACTTAGGAGCTACCTGTTATTTTATTCTTGACCCTTCTGGCATTTGCTAGCATACAAGCATAGGTTACGAACTCACTCAAAACAATTTAATTTTGTTTTAGAGAGAAATAATGCTAATAAAATGTCTTAAAGTCTGATCTCTATTCTTTTGTATCTCCTGTGGCAATTATCTAGTCAGGAAGACCCACCTGTAGAAATAAGAGACTTCCTGAAACCAATACAACATCAAAAGCAAACAGTGTGTAACAGCATTTTTGCCATTTCTCCCCGTCAACAGGGATGCTTGAACCATAAATGCCAATTAGTATTGCAGAGGTTAGGGTATCACCTTTGTAAGTAGGAGCCAGAAGAATACAAAGAGTTGTTTGCTCTGCTTTCTACCTGTCTTTTAGCCTTCCCTGGTTCTATCTTTCTATAGGCCTAATCCTGAAAACCTGGAAGACTCCAAGAAAAAAACTCTGAAAAAAAAAAGAAAAAGAAAAAATAGCAATTGATTATGTGAAGTGAAATAAGCCAGGCACAGAGAGACAAATACCACGTACCCTCACTTACATGTAGAATACAAAACTGTTGAACTCACAGGTTACCATTTGGATGTGATCCAATTCAAAGTGATTAAAAATGAGAGGACCACTTACCAGGTTGAGATGAGTAATGAGACCAATTAAGTCTCATTAGGTCTCCTCACTTGAGAATGCAATACTACAACTAGTACAACTACTATAACTGAAAATTGTTGTTGCTATTAATGTTGTTATCAGATTTCATAGAAAATTATTCTGGAGCAAATGCCCTTTGGCTTACAAATTTAGGGCTGGAAAACATCAGTGGGTAAACAGATGACAAGTTGCTTTGAAAGAATGATTTCTCACACAATTAACTCATTTAATCCTTATAATTAAATTGAGAAAGAAAATATTCACATTTTTCCAGATGAAGAACCTGAGGCTTATAGATTTTCAATGACTGTGCCAAGTTGACAGAGCTAGAGTATGAAAGAGTAAGAATTTGAACCAAGGAATATCTGATTTCAAAGCTTTTGATAGTATTCCACTATACCATGCTTTTCATACAGATCTCACATTCATTGAACAGAGTATACTTTATATTACACATTATTTCAATTTTCAAAGTGCTTAATATGCAATGAGAATATTTATTGTACATTTATGCAAATTATTATATTCTACTGTCACAGCAGAATTCACTAGTCATAGGTCCCTTTTCTATAACACAAGACTACTGTGCACTTTGCTAAGTTTGGTTTGATACATGTATGGCTTGTTTATTTATTCAAATTGTCATTGAGTACCTACTAGAATACTGTCAGATAACGAGGGCATAAACATGAATGAGCTATAATGCCTCCCATCAAGGAATCCTAGCAAAATGGGAGAAACAAGCAAACAGAACAAACATATAATGAAAATGTCTGAACGTAGAAATGATGTAGATAAAGAGTTGTAGGAGAACGAAGGATAAAAGAACCAGGTTGAATTTAAGAAAGATTTCATAAGGAACACAACGTTTGGGCTGAGTTTTAAAAGGAGCTCATTTAAGGATGAGATTTTAAAGTGGAGAAAAGGGAGTCAAACTTTCTTGGCAGAGGAAACACATGTAAACAAACATAATGGTTTGAAACACCAGCTCTGAAGTTGAATTCTTTGGGTTCAAAGGGTGTTTGTGCCTTTTTCTAGATTAGATGAAATACCTTAAGAAGGCTACATACCTTCCATAAGCCTTAGCTTTCTTATCTTTAAGAAAAATGAAGGTTTCTACTATATGGGGTTATTATAAAATACTATAAATTAAAAATTCATGTAAAAAATTATCAGAATACCTAACATGCAAGGAACACTCATTAAATATTCGTTAATACTACCTTTTTATTCAGTATGGCTATGCTTCCATTATTTAATAAACTCATTATCTAGTATGGTAAATGGAATATTCTGGTTAATTATATACTCTAGTCAATAGTTATATTTTATTTGTGAAATTGTAATTATCTGAAAATTAGAATACTGAAGATGACTTCAGGGAAGATTGAATAGATGTACTTTTCCCTATTTCTCCTTGCAAGTACAACTAAAAACCATGAAAGTTATATGAAACAAAAGTAAGAATACTAAAACATAGAGCAAAAAAGCCATACCAGCTAGGGACTTCGGAATTCAAGAAACCTCATGATATAGTTTGAATGTTTGTCCTCTCCAAATCTTACGTTAAAATGTAATCCCCAGTGTTGCAGGTGGGGCCTGGTGAAAGATGTTTAGGTCATGAAGAAGATTCCTCATGAATGGATTGGTGCTGTCCTTGTGATAGTGAGAGAGTTCTCATGAGATCTGGTTGTTTAAGAAAGCATGGCACCTCCCCCTTCTCTCTCTCCTGCTCCTTATTTAGCCATGTGATGTGTTGGCTCTTTATTCGCCTTTTGCCATGATTGTAAGTTTCCTGAATCCCTCTCCATAAGCAGATGCTGACACTATATTTCATGTACAACCTAAAGAACTGTGAGCCAATTAAAATTTTTTCTTTACAAATTAACCTGCTTCCATGTATTTATTTATAGTAATGTGAAAACTGACTAATATAGAAAATTGGTACCAGGAGTAGGGAGTTGATGTAAAGATACTTGAATATGTAGAAGCAACTTTGGGACTGGATAATAGGCAGAAGTTAGATTTTAGAGAGCTCAGAAGACAGGAAAAACAGGGTAAGTTTGGAGCTTCTTAGAGACTAGTTAAATGTTTGTGACAAAAATGCTGACAGAGACATTGACAGTGAAGTCTAGGCTGAGTTCTCAGATGGAAATGAGGAGGTTATTGGGAATTGGAGTAATAATTACCTGTATTACACCCTAGTAAAGAACTTGGCTGTATTGTGTCCATGCCTTAGGCTTTTGTACAAGGTTGAACTTAAGAGTGATGAGCTAAAGTATCTGGTGGAAGAAATATCTAAGCACCAAAGCATTCAAGTTGTGGACTGGCTGCTCTATCAACCTGTGCTTAGATGTGGGAGAAAATAAATGACTTTAAGTTGGAACTTATATTTAAAAGGGAAGCAGAGCATAAAAGTTTGGAAAAAATACGTACTCTGGCCATATGGCAGAGAAACAATCCAAACAGGCTTTGGAGAAACCACCTGCTAGAGGGATTAGCATGTCTAAAAGGGAGCCAAGTACTTATATTCAAAACAATGAAAACAATACCTCAAAAGCATTTCAGAAGTCTTTGAGATAGCCCCTCCCATCACAGTTTCAGAGGCCCCAGAGGAAAGAATGGTTTCTGGGGCCAGGGCCTTGCTGCCCAGTGCAGCCTCAGGACACTGCTCCCTACATCTTGGTAGCTCAGGGTTCAGCCTTGGCTCAAAAGGGGACTAGGTACAGCTTGGGCCACCACTCCAGAGGGTGTGATCAATAAGCCTTGGAGGCTTCCACGCGGTTTTAAATCTATAAGTGTTCAGAATGCAAACATGAATGAGGCTTTGTGGCTTCCACTTATATTTTAGAGAATGTATGAAAAAACTTGGATGTACAGGCAGAAGCCTGTTAGAGAGCTAGAGCCCTCATAGAGAACCTCTAGTAAGGCAATCCCAAAGGGAAATGTGGAGTTGGAGTCCCCACACAAAGTCCCCATTTGTGCACTGCCTCATGGAGCTATGGGAAGGCAGCTGCCACCCTCCAGACACCAGAAGGGTATATTCAGCAGTAGTTTGTTCCCTGCATCTGATAAAGCTGCAGGCACTCAACTCAAACTTGTGACAGCAGCCATAGGAGCTGTACCCTGCAAAGACACCGAAGCAGAGCTGCCCAAGCTCTTGGAAGCCCACCCCTTGCACCAGTGTGCCTTGGATGAGGGACATAATGATTATTTTGGAACTTTCAGATTTAATTAATTTTCTGCTGGATTTCAGACTTGCCTGGGGTCTATTGTCCCTTTCTTTTGACCAATTTCTCCCTTGTGAAATGATAATGTTTAACCAATGCCTATATAGCCATTGTATCTTGGAAGTAAATAACTCAGTTCTTTAACTCACAGGTGGAAGAAACTCATCTCCAGATAAAACTTTGGATGTTGGACTTGAGGCTGGAAAAAGTTAAGCCTTTGGGGAACTATTGGCAGGGTGTGATTATATTTTATAATGTGAGAATGACATGAGATTTGAGGGTACAGAAGCAGAATAATATGGTGTGGATGTTTGTCCCCTCTAAATGTTATGTTAAAATGCAATCCCCAATGTTGGAGGTGGGACCTGGTGTGAGGTGTTTGTGTCATAGAGACAGATCCCTCTTGGTGGTGTCCTCAAGATGGTGAGTGTGTTCTCATGAGATCTGGTTATTGAAACAAGTGTGGCACCTCCTCCTTTTCTGCTGCTCCTGATCTCACCATGTAATGTGTTGGCTCTCCTTTGCCTTCTGCCATGATTGTCAGCTTCCTGAAGCCCTGACTAAAAGCAGATGCTGGCATAACATTTCACATATAACCTACAGAACCATAAGCCAAATAAACCTCTTTTCTTTATAAATTACCAAGCCTCAGGCATTTCTTTTCTTAATGCAAACACTGATTAATACACTACATAATGATTAGCTCCTTCTTCCTTTTTTTTTTTTTTTTTTTTTTTGCCTCAGATACCTATAAATGGGGCTGAAGAAGCCAGCAAGCTGGAAGCACCAATGAGAAAGACATAAAAAAAAAAAAAAAAAAAAAAAAAAGGAACAGGGCAAGAAGGCTGACTAGAGGTAGCCAGGTAAAACAGCTGGAACTAATGAACTAAGATGACTGGCACATTATTAACAGATCTTTAGAGGGAAGGCACTGAGAGTGGACAGAAGGAAGACACACAAGCTGCGATGAAGGAGGAGAAAGCTGGGAACCCCGCATGGGACTACTTCACATTGGGACTCATTCCTGATGCACAATGATTCCAGGAAAAAGGATGAGTTGAACTAACAAAAAGCAATTCTCTCCACAGGCCTCTGGAATCCCAGGCAGAATAAGACCCCTCAACCATATGGATACTTGAGTTGGCAAGGAAATCTGCTTAAAGAAGTGGTAGAGGCAGCACACCAGCCAATGTAAAGTCCAGAGGGTTTGGTGTGAGAGTGTCATAGAGGAGCATGGCCAGGAACACCTATCCTATCCCCCTAGGCTTGACTTGCTCTCATAGGAGACTTTAGACCTAGGGGAACTATTGGAGCTGAGCTGAGCAGGGTGGTCTTGTCCATCAGATGGGGCCGGTCTGACCTGAGCATCCCTCAGTCTGCTGTCTTACTCTGGGACCCCAGCCTCTGCCATGCCTGCTTGCAATGTAGCATTAGGAGTACTGAGGGTCTGCATCATAGCTTCTGCACTGGTGGACCACATATGACCAATAAAGAACTGCAGTGGGTTGACCCTGATGAGCACACACCAGTCTGCCCACTCTCTGCCCTAACTGTAGCTTTCCATGGGCCCATGGTCACCACCTACATTGCTTTACTGGCATGTGTGTCCACGGGAGGATCTTGCTTTCCCTGCCTCACCAACACTTGTGTGCATATGCCCCCTGCCCTGCCACTGCTGCTGATGCAACTGCACTCTACCCCCCTTACCCATCTACCTGCCATTGCAGTGGGAGCCTTGGTGAGCACAGAGAGTACAGAGCTTACCAGTCAAGCCCCTGCCAGCTCCCTGCCCTTGCACCAACACTGATGCTGGAGTGAAACTAGGCATGGAGAACAGCAGACCCTCCCTTGCCCTGAGTGGTCACTTCTGCTTGCATAAATATACACAGAGGAAGCACACGGTCCTGTGCCCACCAGCACTCTGCCCCCATGCTAACAGCACCACCAGAGCAACCACATGCACAGACATCAGCAGGGACCACCAATACCTCCAGCTATGCTGCCTCTGCAGCTGCTGTGAACACCTGCATGGAGGCCAGCATCCTGGCACCAGCTAGCAGCTGATGAGCATGCACCCCACTGTGCTGCCACTGCCACTTCTGCTGACATGTGAAAACAAGGATAGATTCCATGAAATGCTCTGGATAGTACCACTCATCAGAGTGTTGTGACTAGCAGTCTAGGAACAGCTCAGCTCCCAACCCAGCACAGTTGGTTTCTAGCCTCTAGGAGGCAGAGAACAAAGCCGGGGTCCAATATCAGTCCCCCAGATTTACCAAATGTAGTCCAGGAGTTGTGAGCTGAGCCATGTCCCCCTAAAATTCTCCAGAAACACTCAGTGAGTTGACTGAACCCACCTTATACTACAATCAATGCTCAAGGTCATCAAATAAGATTAAAAAATAAACCCCATCTAAAGGACAGCAACTTAAAAGATTGAAGAATCATAAGCCCACAAATATGATAAAGAACCAGCACAAGAACCTTGACAACTTAAAAAGTAAGAATACCGTCTTTCCTCTAAATGACTGCACAAGTTCTCTAGCAAGTGTTTTGAACCAGGCTGAGATGGCTGAAATGACAGAAATATAATTCAGAATATGGACAGAAACAAAGATAATCGAGATGCCGGAGTACATTGAAACCCAATCCAAGGAAGCTAAGAATCACAATAAAATGATAGAGGAGTTGACAGAGAAAATAGACAGTATAGAAAAGAATATAACCAACCTGATAGAGCTGACACTAAAAAAATTTCGTAATGCAATTGGAACATTTTTTTCTTTTTTTTTTTTTCAGACAGAAGTCTCGCTCTGTCACCCAGGCTGGAGTGCAATGGCGCCATCTTGGCTCACCGCAAGCTCTGCCTCCCGGGTTCATGCCATTCTGGTACCTCAGCCTCCCGAGTAGGTGGAACTACAGGCACCCGCCACCACGTCCGGCTAATTTTTTTTGTATTTTTAGTAGAGAGTGGGTTTCACCGTGTTAGCCAGGATGGTCTCAATCTCTTGACCTCGTGATCCACCTGCCTGGGCCTTCCAAACTGCTGGGATTACGAGCGTGAGCCACTTCGCCTGGCTAATTGGAACTTTTAATAGCAGAATAAACCAAGCTGAGGAAAGAATCTCAGAGCTTGAAGACTGGCTTTCAAAAATAAGAGAGTCAGATAAAAATAGAGAAAAAAGAAGGAAAAGGAATGAGAAAAACCTCTGAGAAATATGGGACAATGTAAAGAGTCCAAATCTATGACATACTCGTATCCCTGAAAAAGATAGAGGAAACGGAAGCAATGTGGAAAGCATATATCATGATATCGTCCATGAGAACTTCCCCAACCAAGCTAGAAAGGCCAATATTCAAATTCAGAGAACCCCAGAAAGATACTTCACAAGAAGATCATCCCCTAGAAACATAATAATCAGTTTCTCCAAGGTTGAAATGAAAGAAAAAAATGCTAGACACAGCTGGAGGGAAAGATTTGGTCACCTACAAAGGGAAGTCCATCAGACCAACAGATGTCTCATAAGAAACCCTACAAGACAACAGAGATTGAAGGCATATATTCAACATTCTTAAAGAAAATAAATCCTAATCAAGAATTTCATATTTTGTCAAAGTATGATTTATAAGCAAAGGAGAAATAGATCCTTTTTAGACAAGCAAATGCTGAGGTACTTTGTTACCACCATACCTTCCTGAAGTAAACATGGGAAAGAAAGACTGTTAACAGCAACCACAAAAACACACAGAAGTATACAGATCAGTGACATTTCAAAGCAACCACATAAACAAGTCTGCATAATAACCAGTTAACATAATGATGACAGGATCAAATCCACAAATATCAGTAATAACCTTGAACATAAAAAGGCTAAATGCCCCAATTAAAAAGCACAGAGTGGCAAACTGAATAAAGAACCGAGACTCAACAGTATGCTCTCTTCAAGAGGCCCAGAGCATATGCAATGACAACCATACGCTCAAAATAAAGGGATGAAGAAAAATCTAACAAGCAAATAGAAAACAGAAAAAGGCAGAGGTTGCAATCCCAATTTCAGACAAAAAAGACTTTAAACCAACCAAGGTCAGAAAGGACAAAGAAGGGCATTACATAATGGTAAAGGTTTCAATTCAACAAGAAGATCTTATTTTCCTAAATATATATACACCCAACACAGGAGCACCCAGATTCATAAAACAAGTTCTTAGGAACTTTCAAAGAGACTTAGATTCCCACACAATAATTGTAGGAGACTCAAACCTTATTGACAATATTAGACAGACTGCCAAGGCAGAAAATTAACAAATATATTCAGGAACTGAACTCAGCAGTGTATTAAATGAACCTGATAGACATCTACCGAACTCTCCACCTCAGAATCAGAATATACATTGTTCTCATCACCACATGGCACATACTCTAAAATTTACCACACAATTGGCCAGCAAATGAAAAGAGCTAATATCATACCAACCACTCTCTAAGACTATAGCACAATACAATTAGAAATCAAGACTAAGAAAATCACTGAAAACCATACAATTACATGAAAATTAAATAACCTGTTTCTGAATGACTTTGGGGTAAATCATGAAAGTAGAGCAAAAATTAAGAAGTTTGTTTCAAACTAGTGAGAACAAAGATACAACATACCAGAATCTCTGGAACACAGGAAAGGCAGTGTTAAGAGGAAAATGTATAGCACTAAATATCCACATCAAATGTTAGAAAGATCTCAATTTAACTATTCAGTATCATAACTAAAAGAACTAGAGAATCAAGAGCAAACCAATCTGAAAGCTAGCAGAAGACAAGTAATCAAAATCAGAGCTGAACTGAAGGAGGTTGAGACATGAAAGAACTTTCAAAAGACTCACAAAATCAGGAGTTGTTGTTTCTTTTTTTGAAAAAACTAATACAGAGGCTGCTAGCTAGACTAATAAAGAGAAAAGATCCAGATAAACACAATTAGAAATGACAAAAGATATATTGCTACTGGCCCCACAGAAATACAAATAACCATCAGAGAATATTATGAACATCACTATGCTCACTGGAAACTAGAATATTGTGAACATCACTATGCTCACTAGAAATTAGAAAAATCTAGAAGAAATGGACACATACACCCCAGCCAGGAGCTAGGTTTTTGAAAAAAATTAATAAAATGGATAGATTGCTAGCTAGACTAAAAAAGAAGAAAGAAGACCCAAATAAAAATAATCAGATATGTAGAGGGGGATATTACCATTGACCCTACAGGAAAACAAATAATTATCAGAAACTATTATGAATACCTGTATGTACACAAACTGTAAACTCTAGAAGAAATGGAAAAATTTCTGGACACATACGCCCATCCAAAACTGAACCAGGAAGAAATGGAATCCTTCAACAGACCAGTAATGAGCTCTAAAATGAAAGCAGCAATAAATAGCCTACTAACCAAAAAAAAAAAAAAAAAAAAGCCCTGACCAGAAGGATTCTAAAAAAACGAGGAGGGGTACTCCTCCCTAACTTATTTTATGAGGCCAGCATCATCCTGATACCAAAATCTGGCAGAGACACAACAACAGAAAAAGAAAATTTCAGGGCAATATCCTTAGTGAAGATTGTTTCAAAAATCCTCAAAAAAACATTTGGCAAACGAAATCCAGCAGCACATCAAAAAGCTTATCCACCATGATCAAGTATGCTTTATCCCTGGGATGCAAGGTTAGTTCAACATATGCAAATCAATAAATGTGACCCATCACATAAGCAGACCTGAGGTCAAAAACCATATGATTATCTCAATAGATGCAGAAAGGCTTTCAATAAAATTTAAAACACCCCTTAACGTTGAAAACCCTCAACAATGTAGGCATTGAAGGAACATACTTCAAGATAATAAGAGCCATATATGACAAACCCAAAGCCAACATACTGAATGGGAAAAACTGGAAGCATTTCCCCTTGAAAATCAGCACAAGACATTAATGCCCTCTCTCATCCTATTCACCACAGTATTAGAAGTACTTCCCAGGGCAACCAGGCAAGAAAAACAAAAAAGGCATTCAAATAGGAGGAGACAAAGTTAAACTATCCCTGTTTGCAGATGACATAATTCTGTATCTAGAAAACTCCATAGTCTCTATCCAAAAGCTCCTTTAGCTAATAACTTCAGCAAAGTCTCACAACACCAAAGCAACATAAAAAAATTACTAGCATTCCTGTACACCAGGAATAGTCAAGCCAAAAGCCAAATCAGGAACTCAATCCTAATCACAACTACCACAAAATGAATACAATACCTAGGAATACAACTAACCAGGGAGGTAAAAGAGCTATACAAAGAGAACTACAACAGTGCCATTCCAAGTGGAAGAAATTGGCCAAAACAAGGAAGCTATAGGCCCCATGGAAGTCCAAAAGCCAACAAGGCAGCCATCAAATCTTAAAACTCCAAAATAATCTCCTTTGACTCTGTGTCTTACATCCAGGGCATCCCTATGCAAGAGGTGGACTCCCAAGGCCTTGGGCAGCTCTGCCCCTGTGGATCTGCAAGATACAGCCTTTGCAGCTACTTTCATAGCCAGGCATTGAGTGCCTGCAGCATTTCCAGGTGCACGGTGTAAACTGTCAATGGATGTACCATTCTAGGGTCTGTAAAACAGTTGCCCTCTTCTCACAGTTCCACTAGGCAATACCCTAGTGGGGACTCTGTGTCGGGAATCCAATCCCACATTCATTCCCCCAGTAGAGTTTCTCCATGAAGGCTCTGACTCTGTAGCAGATTTCTGTCTGGACATCCATGCATTTCCATACATCCCCTGAAATCTAGATGGAGGTTCCCAAAGCTCAACTTTTGTCTTCTGCAGACCTGCAGTCCCAACAGCACATGGAAGCCACCAAAGCTTGGGGCTTGCAACCTCTGAAACAATGGCCCAAATCGTTCCTTGGACCCTTTTAGCCACAGCTGGAGCTGGAGTGGCTGGGACACAGAGCACCAAGTCCCAAGGCTGCATAGAGCAGCAGGGTCCCGGGCCTGGCCCAAGAAACCATTTTTCTTTCCTATGCCTTCAGGCCTGTGATGGGAAGGGCTGTCTCAAAAAGCTCTATGTTCCCTGGAGACATTTTCCCCTTTGTCTTGGCTATTAACTTTCAATGCCTCATTACTTATGCACATTTCTGCAGCTAGCTGAATTTCTCCCAAAAATGTTTCTTTTTTTTCTTTTTCTAAATTATGGTCAGGCTGCAAATTTTCTAAACTTTTATGCTGTTTTGATTTAAATAAAAGTTCCAGTTTCAGATAATCTCTTTGTCAATGCATACAGCTGAATGCTTCCAGAATCAGCCAGGTCACCTCTTGAATGCTTTGTTTCTTAATAATTTCTTCCACAAGATACCCTAGACCATCTTTTTCAAGTTCAAAATTCCACAGATCTCTAGGGCAGAAGCAAAATGCCGCCTGTCTCTTTGTTAACGCATTGTATGAGTGACCTATATTCCAGTTCCTATAAGTTCCTCATCTCCATCTGAGACCCACCTCAGCCTGGATTTCATTGTCCATATCACTATCAGCATTTTGGTCAAAACCATTCAGCAAGTCTCTAGGAAGTTCCAAATTTTCCCACACCTTCATGTATTGTTCTGATACCTCCAAACTGTTTCAACCTCTGCCTATTACCCAGTTCCAAATTCACTTCCACATTGTTAGGTGTCTTTATATCAGTATCCCACTCCCAGAACCAATTCTCTATATGAGTCCATTCTCACTCTATTATAAGGATATTACCTAAGACTGGGTAATTTATTAACAAAAGAGATTTAATCGACTCACAGTTCTGCATGGCTGGGGGAGGCCTCAGGAAATTTATAATCATGGCAGAAGGTGAAGGAAAAGAAAAGTATGTCTTAAGGGCAACAGGAGACAGAGAGAGAAATCAGGAAAACTGCCACTTTTTAACTATCAGATCTCATGATAACTCACTCATTATCATGAGAACAGCATGGTGAAAAATGCCCCCATGATCCAATCACTTCTCATCACATCCCTCCCTTGACACACAGGGATTACAACTGGATTTGGAATTTGAGAGGGAACACAGAGCCAAATTAAATCAAACCCTCATTACCTAGTCTAAGCTAATTACCTCAAAAAGGCTCTATCTGTAAATAACAACCCATTGGGGGTTATGGCTTCAACTAATAAATTTTAAGAAGACATAAGCATTCAGTCCATAATAAACTGGTTTTCTCCATCCAAACATTACATACACACACACACACACACAAAAAAAACCCATACCCACACCCACACCATTGAGAACCAAGAAGGGATACTGGACTTTAACTTGTACAAGGGCCAATAAAATACTTTGAACACTTTCCCCCTCAGGCCCACCCCACTTACCACTGGTCTCATGTCAGAGAAAATCTAGAAGGAAATTGAAACTTTCAACCCACTGGGTAGTAATTAGGCCCCCAGACCTGCAGTGTCAGTGAGGCTACATGGTGAGACTTGACTTATATTCAGTACTGCCACCCAGTAGTAATGAGGTACCCCTTCTGTACCTTATGAGGGAGGTACTTGAGAAGATCCTAAGGAGAGTCAGACTTTTGACCACCACCCAGTGATAATGAAGATATGAAGATATCATTTTTTTTCCACTCCAAACTTTCTTCTACTGTCAGTGAAGGTCAAATGTAGACACTAATGGGACATTCCTACTCTCACCAGAAAGGAAGGTACCAGTAGCGGCCTAGTGGAGGAGAACTAGAATTAATATCCTCACTCAAGGGTAACAAGGCATCCTCATCTCAGATGTCAATAGAGGTCAGGCGGGGAACCTATACTTCTATACCACCACTTTATCTTGCTGGAGAAGTGTCAGAGGAAGCTAGCTAAAACAGAAGGCTTAAATAAAACACAGAATGTCATAGCATAGTGCTCAGAATAACAAGTTTTAATTTAAAAAGAAAGACATCTAACTAACTAAAAAAATAAAAATATAGTATTTAATATATTCTAACACTAACATAACAGAGGTATTAGAATTTTTCTGAAAAGGATTTTAACTTAGCCATTAAAAAGATGTTTTGAGAAACGATTATTACTGCACTTGAGTAAATGAAAAAAAAGTATTAACAAATAGAGAACTATATTAGTCGGTTCTCATACCGCTCTAAACAACTTCCCGAGACTCAGTAATTTATAAATGAAAGAGGTTTAATTGACTCACAGTTCTGCATGGCTGAGGAGGCCTCAGGAAATGTATAATCGTGGTGGAAGAGGAAGGAAGCACATCCTTCTTCACAGGCAGCAGGAGGGAGAAGTGTCCACAGTGAAGGGGGAAAAGCCTCTTATAAAATCATCAGATCTTGTGAGAATTCACTCACCATCATGAGAACAGCATAGGGGAACTGCCCCCACGATCCAGTCATCTCCCACAAGGTCCCTCCCCCAACACATGGGGATTACAATTCAGATTACAGTTCAAGATGAGACTTGGGTGGGGACACAGAGCCACACCACATGAAAAACCTCAGCAAAAATATAAAATACATAAAGGAGAACCAGATGGAAAATTTAGAATAAAAAATTATATTGGCCAACTTAAAAAAATATCGATGGATGTGCTCAACACCTGAATGCAGAGATCAGAAAGAAGAACCCATAAACTTGGATATAGAGCAATAAAATCTTGCCAATATGGGTAAGACTGAAAAGTTAGATTGGAAAAAAAGAACAGAGTCTCTGGGACCTGTGGAACTATTAAAAATAAATCTACATTCATACCATTGGAGTTCCACAAGGAGAAGAGAAAGAGTGAAAGACAGAATATATTTGGCCAATTTGTCAAAAACATAAACCTACAGTTGAGCAAACACCAAACAGACTGAACTCAAAGAATTTCCCACCAAGATGCATCATAAACTTCTCAAAAATAAAGACAAAAGTAACAAACATCTTCAAAGAAATAAGAAAGAAACAAAATATTATCTACAGAAAGAAACATAATGCTAAAGGCAGCAAATATTTTATTAACAACTACAATGGCCAGAAGATAATGGCACAATATTTTTCAAGTGTTGAAAGAAAATAACTGTTAGCTCAGAATCCTATATCCTTCTGAAGGATATATTTACTGAAAATATGCTTCAGTAATAAAGGAACATCATGACAATCTCAGATGAAGGAAGACCAAGATAACTTGTTGCCAAAATACCTAAAAAATGGCTAGAAAAAATTTTCTAAACTGAAAAGATAAAATAAAAGAAGGATTCATGGAATATCAGGAAGGACCAAAGATAAGAAAAGCATAAAATATGATAACTATAATACCTTTTTATCTAATGCTTCTAATGCTCTGCTTCATAATTAAAGCAACAATTATCACACTGCTTAATGTGGTTCTTTATATGAAGGAAATATTTAAGATGATTATAATAGAAGGAGGATAGAAGGAAGAAAATGGAGGTAAGATTTCCACACTTTACTCAAAATAGCAAAACAATAACACCAGTAGACTGTGATAAGTTATGTAGATGTAATATAATAGTTATAGCAACCGTCAAATACACTCAAATACACAATAGAATGCTATTGAACCTTAAGAAAAGGAAAAAAAGTCCTGTCATTGGCAGCAACATGGTTGTACTTGGAGGACATTATATAAAGTGAAAAAAAGCCAGGCATCAAAAGACAAATGCCACATGATCTCACTTTTATGTGAAATCCAAAAAATAAACTCAACTAATAAACACAGACTAGAATGGTGGTTGCCAGGAGCTGAAGGGAGGAGATGAATTGGGAAGATATTGGTCAAAGAACACAAAATTTCAGTTACACAAAAAGAATAAGCTCAAGAGATCTCTTATACAACATGGCAACTATAGTTAATAATGATGTATAGTATACTTGAAAATTAACGAGAGTAGATTTTAAGTATTCTCACCACAAAAAAATAAGTATATGAGGTAATGTGTATGTTAATTAGTATATAAATTGAACCATTCCACAATGTATACATATTTCAAAACATTATATTATACATAATAAATATATACATTTTTACTTGTCAATTAAAAATTTAAGAATAAAATGATAAAGAAACTCTAGGTAAATGAAAATGTAATTATAAAATATGTTTAAGAAGCCCACAAGAGGGCAGGAAAAGAAAACACAGAAACAAACAAAAAGGAAAAAGAGAGGGCAAAAGAGAAAGCAAAAGTTAAAATTGTAGGCTTAAGATCTAACATTATCAATAATTAATGTACATGGAGGTTGTCTAATCCCATCCATTAAAAGACAAGGATTGAGAGATTAGTTTTAAAAATAGTACCCAATTATATTCTATTTACTAGAAACTCACAGCAAATAAAACAATACAGGGAGACTGAGAGTTAAAGGATGGAAAAAGATACATCGCACAATCATTAATCCAAAGAAAAGAGAAGTGCCTGTATTAATATTAGGTAAAATAGACTTCAGAGCAAATAAAATTACTGGATATACAGAAAAACTGTATATATTGGTAAAATGATCAATCCCCTAAGAAGTCATAGAAATCCTAAATGTTCAAACACCAGACAAAAGAGCTGCATATTATGTGAAGCAGACGCTCTCATGATAATGAAAAGAGAATTAGACAAATATACTATTAAAGTTGGAGAATTCAACATCCCTCTCTCAACAACAGATAGAACTAGACAGAAATCAACAAGAATGTAGAACTCAACAATACTATATCCACTGAAATATCCACTGATACATCCACTGAAAATATGCTTCAGTAATAAAGGAACATCATGACAATCTGAGATGAAGGTATTATCTTGAAACCAAATATCTTGTTATTATCTTGAAACCAAAACCAGAAATAAATGAAACAACAATAAAAAATAATATTCATCAGTATTAATATAACACTGCACCCAACAACAGAAGAGTCTCTTTAAGTGCACATGTAACATATACCAAGATAGAAAGATGAAATCCTGAGCATAAAATTCACCTCAACAGATCCCCCCAAAAACCTGAAATCATACAAAGTTTGCTCTCTGGCCACAGTGGAATTAACCTAAAAAGAAGTAACAAAAAGATAACATAAAAATTTTCAAGTAATTAGAAACTCATAACATGTTTCTAAATAATTCATGGATCAAAAAGAAAACCTCAAGTGGAACAAAAAATGCATAGCACTAAATGAAAATGAAATCATAGCATATCAAAATTTGTGCGATGGTGTTAAGGCAGTTTTGAGAAAGAAATTTAAACCACTAAATGCTTACATTAGAAAAAAAGGAAAGCCCAAATCGATAATGTAAGTTTTCTCTTCAAAAATCTAGAAGAGTAAAATAAACACGAATCTACTTAAATGGAATAATAAAGATAAGAAAATGTGAAGATGAAATGGAGAAAAATCAATGACATAAAAAGCTAGCTCTTTGAAAACATCAATACAATTGACAAATCTCTACTAAGACTGAAAAAGAATAAAAGAGAGAATATACAACATTTTGGTATCAGGAAGAAAATAGCGGCTATCACTACAGAGCCTACAGGTACCTAAAGAATAAAAGTGGAATACTATGAAGAATTCTGCACATATAAATTTGAAAAGTTAGATGAAAAGAACCAACTTCAGGGAGAACACACTACACAACGCATCCAATATGAAATAGACCATTTAAATGGCTATATAACTATTAATTAAATTTGAATTCATAATATAAAATTTCCTAAATGAAGCTCTATAAGCACAGATGGCTTTACTGGAGAATTCTAACAAAGGTTTGAAGAACCTTTGTTCTAAAGAAGTGTTAATACCAATTCTGTATTAGGGTTCTCTAGAGGGACAAAATAATAGGATATACGGATATATGAAAGAGAGTTTATTAAGGAGAATTGACTCACATAATCACAAGGTAAAGTCCCACGATAGGCCGTTTGCAAGGAAACCAGTGGTAGAACAGTCAGAGTACCAAAACCTCAAAAGTAGGGAAGCCAACTGCAGCCTTCAGTCTGTGGCCAAAGGCCCTGGAGCCCCTGGCAAACCATTGGTGTAAGTTCAAGAGTCCAAAAGCTGAATAATTTGGAGTCTGATGTTCGAGGGCAGGAAGCATCCAGTGTGGGAGAAAGATGAAGGTCAGAAGACTCAGCAAATCTGCTCTTCCATCTTCTCCTGACTGTTTTATTCTAGCCACACTGGCAGCTAATTAGATGGTGTCTACCCATATTGAGGGTGGGTCTGCCTCTCCCAGTCTAAGGACTCAAATGTTAATGTTAATCTCCTTTGGCAACACCCTCACAGACACACACAGGAACAACATTTTGCATCCTTCAATCCAATCAAGTTGACACTCAATATTAGCCATCACAAATTCTTTATTATCTCTTCCAGAAAATTGAAAAGGAGGGAGAATTTCCCATTTTATTTTATGAAGTTGGTATTGTCTTGAAACCAAAACTAGAAATAAATGAAACAACAAAAGGAAACTACAAAGCAACATCCTTCATAAATATACATGCAAATTTTTTTAAAAATATGATCAAAGAGAATTTAGTAGCACATAAAAATAAGTATATACCATTACAAAATTTAGTGTATTCCAAAAATTAGGGCTGGTTCAATTTTTGAAAATTAATCAGTATTGTTTACCATATTTAATTAAAGAAGAAAAATCATATGATTATATAAATTAATGCAGAAAAACTGTTTAAAAAATTAACACCTATTTATGTTAGATAGTCTCAGAAAAGTGGAAGGAGAACTTCCTCAACTTTATAAAGGATATGTACAATACATCTCAATTAACATAGTTGTTAATGGTAAATGACCATTCAAAAGCAGGATCAGTGCAAGTATGCCTGTTGTCAGCACTCTGATTCAACGTAGTGCTGGAAATTCTAGCAAGTACAATAAGAAAAGTATCTGAATAAAGGCATACATATCAGAATGTAAAAACATTAAACTGTTCTTATTTGCAGATGACATAGTATTCTGTGTAGAAAATTACATGGAATCTAAAAATAAATCTCCTAAAATGAATAGATGAATAAAACAATTTCACAGAATAAAATATAAACATACAGAAATATAGCACTTTGGGAGGACAAGACAGGTGGATCCCGAGGTCAGGAGATCAAAACCATCCTGGCTAACACGGTGAAACCCTGTCTCTACTAAAAATACAAAAAATTAGCCAGGCGTGGTGGTGGAAGCCTGTAGTCCCAGCTACTTGGGAGGCTGAGGCAGGAGAATGGCATGAACCCTGGAGGCAGAGATTGCAGTGAGCCGAGCTTGCCACTGCACTCCAGCCTGGGCAACAGAGCAAGACTATGCCTCAGAAAAAAAAAAAAAAAAAAACATACAGAAATAAATTGTAATTCTACAAACTAGCAAGAAACACATAGACCGGGAAATTAAATGCAATAGCATTTATAATTCTTCGAAAAATGTGAAATAATTATGTGTAAGTCTAATAAAGTTTCTATGGTCTTACATGCTGATATCCATAATCTGCTGATAAATACAAGAAGATTGAAATAAAGGGAAAGACATACTGTGTTTGTGGATTGGAAGACTCAAAGATATAAATTCTCCACAAATTGACATAAAGTTTAACACAATTTTTACCAAAACACAGCAAAAGTTTTATATTAATACAAGAGTTTTCTGAAGTTTGTATGGAAACACAAAGGAACTATAGTAGCTAAAACAATTTTTATAAAAAGAAGAGAGTGAGAGGAATTTGTCTACCTGATTTCAAGACTTACAATTACAGTAATTAATACTGTGTCGTGTTGGAGGACAGATAGACGTGTATCAATGAAACAAAATAGAGCAACCAGATATATTGCTATTCCTATACAAATGTGCACAAGTAATGTTTGACAAAGGTCCAAAATCAATGAAATGAAGAGAAGAATGCCATTTAAGCAAATGGCAATCAGGCAATTGGATATTCATAAGCCAAAAACTGAACATCATCCTAAATCTCATACGTTTTACAAAAATTGACCCAAAACAGATCATTGACTTAAACATGATGTAAAAAACTATAAAACGGATAGAAGAAAATATGAAAAAAAAATCAGAATTTAGAAGCAAACAGAATTCTTATACTTGACACCAAAATATAACCTATGTAAGGAAATATTGGTAAATAGAAGTTCATCAAAATAAAAAATTTTGTTGCTTGAAATATCTTGTAATAGAATCAAAAACAAGATGCAGACTTACAGAAAATATTTGCAAATTACTTGACTGTATCAATGTTAATATCCTCATTGTGCTCTCATACAACAGTTTTGCAAGATTTTATAATTATAAGAAACCAAAGGGTACATGGGATCTTTCTTCATTATTTTTTACAACTACATATGCAAGAAAGGGCTAATATCTAGAATATAGAAAGCAATCCCAAAGTTCAATAGTTTAAAAAGAGAGAGCACGCCAACTTGAAAATGGGCAAAAGATATGAACAGTCATTTCACTGAAGTGGATATACAGATGGCAAATAAGCACATGAAAAGATGATCAACATCACAATGAGATATAATTACATATCTATCATAATGGCAAAAAGAAATAATATTGAGAACACCAAATGATAGTGATGATGGGGGAACACTGGATCACTCATACACTGCTGGTGAGATTGTAAATGGTTCAGGCACTCTGGACAATAGACAATTTCTTTAAAAAAATCAACTTGCAACTACTCTATGAATCAGCAATTGTACTCTTGGGCATTTAATCCAGAAAAATGAAAATTTATATTCATACAAAAATCTGTATGTGAAAGTTTATAGGACCTTTGTTCATCATAATCAATGATTAGAAACAACCTGGATGTCCTTCTATAGATGAAGAAGTAAAAAATTTCATGGTACCTACTTACCATGGAGTAGTACTCAGAAATAAAAGGAAACTAATGATGCATACACACAACAAGAGAATCATACTGAATAAAAAATCCAATCCTGAAAGGTTATATACTGCATGATTTCATTTATATAATATTATTGGGATAACAAAAGTTATAAAATGAAGAAAAAAGTAGCAGTTACCAAACACTAATAGTGAAGTGGAGGGGGAAGGACGTGAGTGTGACTATAGAAAGGCAACATAAGGAATCCTTATGGTGATGACAATGTTCTATAACTTGACTGTAGCAATGTTAATATCCTCATTGTGCTCTCACACAACAGTTTTGCAAGATTTTATAATTACAAGAAACTAAAGGGTACATGGGATCTCTCTTCATTATTTTTTACAACTGCATGTGAATCTACAATAATCTCAAAATGAAGAGTAATTTTAAAAAACAGAATAAAATGAATTATACTATTCCTGGCCTTATAATTTCCATTCTCTGGATGCCTTTCCCTTACCTTAATTTCTCCCTTCTTACTCTCTCCATTCTTCCATTCTTCTGTTTAATTTTCTTTTTCTTTTCTCTTTTTCTTTTTGTTTTTGTTTTTTTTTTGTTTTTTGTTTTTTGTTTGTTTTGAGAAAGAGTTTTGCTTTGCTGCCCAGGCTGGAGTGCAGTGGCGCAATCTTGGCTCACTGCAACCCTCATCTCCTGAGTTCAAGCCATTCTCCTGTCTCAGCCTCCCGAGTAGCTGGGATTACAGGTGTGCGCCACCACGCCTGGCTAATTTTCTAATTGTTGTATTGTTAGTAGAGACAGGGTTTCACCATATTCGTCAGGCTGGTCTTGAACTCGTGATCTCAGGTGATCCACCCGCCTTGGCCTCCCAAAGTGCTGGGATTACAAGCGTGAGCCACGGTTCCCAGATCTGTTTAATTTTTTTAGACACATCACATTTCAGACCACTTGTCCTACTCTACAAGTTTTCTGTCTCAACTGCTACTCAAATCTTCAACTACATGCTCTGATTCCACTGCAGCCACCGCCAATCAACTACATAAATGTTTTGAGCTCAGTCAGTCACTTTTCAAAGTCCCTGGTCCCTTTTTCTGCCACTTCTGGACTCTAGTGAAATGCTACAATGGACGAGGCAACTCGAAAATGCAGAGCAGTTTTCAAAGTTTGTGGGACAAACTTTTAAAAAGGGTGGAGTAGCAGGGGCAGAATGAATGAGATCCACGTAGATAAATTTCCTGTTACTCCTCCTGGTAGACTGCTTAAGGAATGGATCTGGCTGCGTCTCCTTGTGGCTCATTGTAAAACATTGACTCATATGGTAATATAGCTTCTGGCTTTGCTTGCTGTTTTTCCATACCTCACTTTCCTACTTTTCTAAATTTTTTGCTGCCCTGGGAGTGAAACTCTTCAAAATAACATCAGCAGTTAAATCCTGATTCAGTATTTGTTTTTCAGGAAATGCATCTTATTAATTTTTATATTTTCCACTCCCATACACACAGTATTTTCTTTGAAATTCTAGACTAAGGCAGTCAAGAAATATTTCACCTCTGTTTAAGTATTTGGGTTTGTTCTTGTTATTTTTTATGATAACAACCAGCTAATTCGGAAACAGCTTAGCATAGTGGCTTATATAACTAATTTGAGAGTCAGAAATTCCTTGCTTTAACATTTACCACTTGTTTGCATTTGAGTAAACTATTCAAATTTTAGGAGCATGAGTAAATTGGTGACGATAATATCAATGTCACAACATTTTTAGGAGGATGAAACAAATGATGTTTAGAAACACATATGGACTAATGAATCTGTAATTAATATTACAGATGCTCTATCTTTTTCCATATTCTTCTCAGCAATGCTTTTAACCAGTTATAGTTTTGTGGCTTTGTCATCGGGGGGGTCTTCTTGCTTCAGCATATAATTTTTTAATATGTGTGTTTGTTTTAGGATCACTTCTCAAACTGCCACCTTGATAACAGACCACAAAAGAGCAGTACTTGAATGCCTGGTAGCCAAGTCTTTACACTACTAACCATGGAAACATAGTCCAGTCACTTCACCTCTGTTAGCTTTACTCTTCCTATATGTAAAATGAATATAATGAGATATTATGAGAGTTAAACATAGCAGTGTGTCCAATAAATACTCATGGTGATCACAACTTCAGGTGACCTTCCCTCCTTCCTCCATCTCTCCTCTCCCCTCCCCCCTCCCCTCCCCTCCTCCCCCCTTCCCTCCCCTCCCTCCCCTTCCTTCCTTCCTACCTTCCTTCCTAATATTCCATGTTGCCTTGAGGTGCTACATCTCCATGGGTAAAAATTTTCATATGATTTTATTTTAGTATTTCAGTAACTGATATTCCATAAATTTACAGCTTAGAAACACCTGTTTATGGTGTTTTTGTTTTAATTTCACAGTGCTACAATAAGGCACTAGCATTTTTATATATTAATATATAGATATAAGCAAAAGACACCAGGGTATGGGGTTCTTGATTAATGCTTTTATGTATTTTCCCCATAATGGTTTTAAACATTCACTGTCATAACTCTTTTCTTATTAGTGAATGTTTGATGTGCATATGAAAGGATATCATTGCTGAAGATTTTAAAACATAAATTATATGGCATCTGTTGGTATGTTGTAAAAAAAAATGGGGAAAAATGCGTAACTACTGAATATAGCTATTTAGGAATGCCCTTAGTGTAAAAATGTGATAAAGATGTAGAGAGAAAAAGAACTGAACAAAATTAATAAAACAAAAAATAAAAGGAAACCACTTAAGGAAGCATTGTACAGCTCTTCTTCCTTCCAAGACTGAAATGTGATATTAACTAACTGCCAATCACTATAGCTTTATTTAAGTACATTAGCCATGGAGAACGGTAATAGATTTAATACTAGCTTGTTTCTCATATTGAGTTACTTACTAATGTGAGTGGCAGTAGAATTATTGTGATCAAATGAATACATTTACGTGCACCTGTGTAATTTAAGTGAAACGTTAAATCACAAAAATGTAAACAACAGTGTGTGCTATTTGTCAGAAACTTCCAGGGAAAATTGCCAACGAGGACTTTATTGCTGCTCTGAGAAATAAGTGCATGCATCTAGAGTCAGCACCTGCCTTAAGTATTTCTGCGATAGGTCTTGCCTTGAATTTTTATTAAAATATCAGGACCCAAACACCTGACTTCCAGGGTGCTGCTTCAGGTTGTGTGTATTGACAAAGAGACCTAATTTATTAATTAGCTTGTCCAGTTAAAATTCACCCTTGCTTTTTATACTTTACATCTGCTCTCAACCTTTTATTCTACGTTGAAAAATCAGAAAACTGGAAAGAAAGATTTATAGCACACATATTTAAACTGTATGTATAATTGGGATTTAACTTAATCTTCTAGGCAAAATTGAACATTTTAAAAACTAAGATGAACATGTTAGGAGCAACTGTCAAATAAATTTTTCATCTACAGCAGTGTCATCCAATAAAAATATAATATGAACCACATATGCAATTTAAAAATTTTTAGTAGCCATGTTTCAAAAAAGTGAAAAGAAACACATGTATTTTAGACTTACAGCATATCTTAGTGTGAACTAGTATCATTTCAATGCTTAATAGTCACATGTCCTGAGTGATGACCTTTGGAAAGCACAGATCTAGAATCTAGACATAATATAAGCTTAAGTGGTGTACAATTTAAGAACTGCTGTGGGATTTTTCTGTACAATTATAGACAACTGTAACACTAAGCAATAATTAAAAAGTGTTTGGAACAAAAATTATTCAAAATTTTAGTATTTCAGAAGCAGAGTTTGAATATGACATACTTATGGATGGAAAGAAAGTTGTAATAGATTACTTGCTTACATTTTTAACTTAATGATTTGTCAAGATGACATGAAGACACAATCAGGCTGAGGTATGGAAAATAATTTATGTCACTGAATTTGCAACTCAATAATATTAGGGTTAAAATTAGAACTGAATTAAATTAAGTTTTCTTGTTACTTTTCATATACCATACCAACTGGAATGTAAAGATCGATGAGGGAAGAGAAGACTCTTTTTCCTGAACGACTCACGATTAAGTGGGTAAAGAGTGTGATCTGTTTGAAAGGGATAACTTAAACAAAAATAAAATCCAACAAAGTCTAAAAAATTTAATTTATACGTATTATTAGTCCTTAAAAGTCAGTAGGATTGCCAGGCGCAGTGGCTCACACCTGTAATCCCGCACTTTGGGAGGCCGAGGCGGGCGGATCACCTCAGGTTGGGAGTTCAAGGCCAGCCTGACCAACATGGAGAAACCCCCTCTCTACCAAAAATGCAAAATTTGCGGGCGTGGTGGCACGTGCCTGTAATCCCAGCTACTCAGAAGGCTGAGGCAGGAGAATCACCTGAACCCAGGAGGCGGAGGTTAAGGTGAGCTGAGATTGGGCCATTGCACTCCAGCCTGGACAACAAGAGTGAAACTCCGTCTCAAAAAAAAAAAAAAAAAAAAGTCAGTAGGATGATTTATCATAGCAATAAATTTTAATAGAGGAAAAACCTTAATTTTTTATTTTTAATCATTAAAAATTATTTTTTATATCTTGAGACAAAGCATGTAATTTCTAAACGTTTTAAAATAAACAGTCTGATATGTAACAAACGCATATCCAAACATGCTTCTATTGTATAGATTTTTTTAAATTCATAACTTTGTAAGATGGTTTGTTTTGTAAATCATACTGTCTTGGGCCGGGCGTGGTGGCTTATGCCTGTAATCCCAGCACTTTGGGAAAATATACTCAAGGATATGTCAAAATGCTAATAGTTGTTTTTGGTCATTTCTTTCTATTTTTTTACTTTTTGACAGTTTAAAAGAGTAATTTTAATTTAATAATAAAGCCAATGAGGCTTATCTCATCATACAAAGAAAACATAAATTGTTGCATTTGAATTCATAAAAGGTAAAAATTTCTCTTAATCAAAAATATTCAAAAAGAAAAAGACAAAAGCCTGAGAGAACTATATGTGACAAACAGAACAAGAAGTTAATAGCCTTACTGTACAAAAAATTAAAACAAATTAAAAATAAGGATTACAAGAAAAGAATAGTCAAAGCAAAAGGAAAATAACACAAAAAATCAACCTCAGTAATAACCAAATGAATCAGAATTTTAACCATGAAATATCATTTTCAAACATTAATTTAGTAAAGGTTTTTTTAAAATAACAAATATATGTTATCAGAAAACTTAAACAAAACACTCCATTTATTCACTGTTGGTGGAAATACAAACTGGCATAAACTGTCTGGGATGTAATTTGACAAGACTATCCCTAACTCTACAGAAATCTTGCCTTTATCCTAAAGGTGTACTAAAAATATTGCACTAAAATGTAAGTATGAGATATTTATTCCAATTTTATTATGTTTCTTATTTTAAATAAAATATTTAAATGTTAAAAAATTAACAATGGCCAAGTAAATAAGGATATGTTCAGTAACATGAACATTATCCAGTTATTAAAAATAATATTTTCAAGGAATATGATAAAAAGTTTGTAATCTTAGTAAAACAATAGAAAAAAAGTGTTTATTTACAATTAACATAGCAGCAATAACTAACCATGCTTTAAAAGAAATAAGTAAAAAAATCAAACTTATAAATTAGGGGTTACTGTATTAGATTGCCTTGCCAAGCATTCATGAAGTGAAACCTCTTCAATGTTTTAATTAATGTTTTAAGTCGTTTGAAATTTAATCAAGTACTTTATAAACAACATTGAAGCTGACTAAGTTTTTAAAAGACGTTGTTAGGGTTTATGAAAGCAGAAGGCTAAAGCCACATACCAGGTGAGAAATAGTCATCCATCTTTGTATGGGGAAAATGGCTAAAATAATGTATGGAAAAACATATGGTAGTGTATTGTGATGTGTTCTTTGTCAGTGAATAATGTTGAAAGAGGTAGAAACTTTATTGCTGAAGATTTAAAGAAACCAATCTTACAACGAATTATGTAGGGTGAAAGGTTTACAGTACAGCAGGATCAAAGTAAGCAAATTTCTACACGCCTTGAATTATGCTAGGTATTATTTTTTTCAATTATAACACATATAAACTACTCTTTATGAACATTCAAAAAAAGATACAATTTCCCTAAGAAATAACTTAATGAAAACAATAGTAAAACTATGTAGTAACTGCTTTTACATGACTAAAAATAAAAGAAAACCATTGTGATATGTTGCAGATTTAGCACTTCAATTGAATTCATTCACTGTATCATGCCCAGGAAAACTTTCATAGCAGAGATTTTAAGCCAGAAATATAAAGTGCTACAAACTATCATTAGTTTTAATTCTTTGATCAAAATAAGCTACTTTAAATGTAGTCAACTCTTAAAATAAATGTATTATAAAATTCAACATAATTATCAACAAAATTCAACATTATTATCAAAACAGATCAATGTTTAAAGGCTATTCAAACAACAGAGATCTTAAAAGAGTTGCTGACCTTAAGAATAAGGTATGCGTTCTTTTTCAAAAATCAAGTGTTTTAAATTTACTTTTCTCTGATGACAAGCACTGCCAGTAACATGCTAGCCACCTAACAGATAAAGGCAATATTTTAATAGTAAGCAAGTAGTAATTGTTTTTGAAAGAATATCATATTATTGACTGTACATTTTGAAGACTAGCATTTTGAAGTTTTTCTGCCATTATGATTTGCTGCTCAAACTAATAGACTAGCCTTATATACTCATATCTGCACATTAGAAATAGGAAATAAGATTTTTGAAATTTTAGTATCCTTTAAAATAAATAATTTTATGGAGTCATGAACCTGTTCATCACATATAAAAACATGACACCTTCAGATTTATTTAAAACCAAAACCAATTAATTTTTTATAAAAAAAAAACTGTACAGTATGCCTGAACAATTGAATAACTGGACAATGGGTTTGAGTAGTGAGTGTCATGATTTAGAAATGCAGTCAATGATGCAAGCATTCCTTCTGGATCCATATTTCTTTGTAAAATATCTATTTTGGCTATGATAGCCATTAAAATAATGTAGTTAAATAAACAACTTAGAAACAGATGGCTATATCACAAAATATTGAAATGATAATTTCGTTGTTATTTAATGGTACTGTTATAATTTATAATATATTAAAAACAATTTTGTAGAGACAAAAATTTTTAAATAGTATTTCATTGTTACATTTAAATTTCTATTATTAAATGCTTTAGCATTTTTAATGTCAGTATAATAGATATCTTTAAAGTACATGTTAATAAATATACATAGGCTGTAGTACATTTTTTTGCAATTTATATTGTCTGACCGACCACTGCTCTATCATTAGTTTGGCAAAAGGCAATCTCTACCTGGCCCAAAGGAGTTCACACAGTCTCGAGGCCAACAGCCTCATAGGAATAAAGACTGTGCTTTCGCTGGTCACTTTTCTCTATCATGTGTCTTACCCTCATAAACTTTACAGAGAACAACAAGTTAATCTGTAAAAGTTATTCAGAATTTCAGTATGTGATCAAATGTTAATTTCGTATGACTCCACTAATACTTCATATGAGAAAAATTAGTATATAAAACAATTATATTGTTTTAGTTATGAAAAGAAATAAATATATATATATAAGTTCATATAAAAATTAGGAGGCAATATGCTAAATAGTTTATATACTAAGTTATATTGTATACTACACTGTAGAATTAATGGTAACTCCTATTGTCATTTATATACTTGGTCATGTTTTAAGTTTTTGAAAATAAGAAATAAAACTGGGTATTAGGAAACAATCAGCTCAATTGTTTTCAGTATTTATTTTCCTACAATAGTATAGACCTGGTCTAAGTTCTTATTTATGTGAAAATAAAAAAATATGCAGATTATCACTACAGGTTATATAGTGACAAAAATTCACGAAGGAAGAGTATCTCCCAAGGAAAGAAATGTGAGCGCTCTTCATTCTCCTACATGTTCAGCAGTACTAATGACTCAGATCCTTCAAAAATGAATGTTTGAGTCATTCCACTGGGCAAAGAACCACAATCAGCTGAGGTGTGTGCTGAGTGTGAAGGAAATACGAAATAGATTGAAAGAAGATAGTTATTTCCAAGGTGCAACCATGTGACCAATTACAGAGAAGAGGACTTTAATAGTCATAAGTACTTTTTCTTTGTTTTGACATGAATATGTTTATATATATATATACATACCAAATATTATTGTTTTATCCCCTCTCTGATTTTATTATTATTTATCTCAGTATTTAATTTACAGGACATCAAAGGAGAAGAGTAGTAACCACTCAAAGATTTCATATACTTTTCTGGAGAACAGCTTAGCCTATTTTTGACTGAACATGAGATAGTTGAATCATATTATGCAGAAGTATAACCCTGTTACTGTCTCTATTTGGAGATTCAGTGAGGTTTTAAGATATGTTTATAGATGCCAAATTGAAAAAGGTGAACTGCAGTGGCTTCTGATGTATTCAATTTGCTCTTCCATACTATAGTTTCCAGAATTCCCTTTCTACTACTTTCCAGTTAAATTGAGCTTCAAGGGATGTTCTCTTGCAAAAGTCAAATATTGGAAGGAAGCAGTCATTTTGTAGCATGCATATACCTTCTAGTTATTCAATAAAACAATAAACTAGTTTCTACTTTAAAGAGATTTTTGCAGATGTGATTAAAGTATTTGATCAATTAACTATAAGTTAATCAGTTGCACAGTCTTTAAAAGAGGGTTTAGGCCTTCTCTGAGTTAAGAGAACACTGCCTGTAAACAACACATTTTAGATTGAGGTGCCATCCCCTTCTCAGTTGTCTGCTCTAAAGATTTCAGATATATATATATATATATATATATCTCCTCACATATTTACCCCAAAATATATATGTTTGGGTAAATATGCGGAGATAGATATATCCATCCAACTAATTCTGCTTCTGCAATCAAACCCTGACTAATATAAGCATCATTAAGAAAAATTTCTAGTCAAGAGATATCTTCGTTATATATATAACAAAGGCAATAGCATTAACAACATACAGCCTGTTAACACATCAGCTATTTTTCAATAAATGCATCTTTCAATATCATAGTTTCAAATCCTAGATAGAATTTATCTAAGTTTCAACATATATTTAACACACTGCTTGTTTCTTACAAAATATTATCTACCATTAATCAGAAAGATAATTATTTTCAGTTATTGTTTAAATTCTAATAGTGCAGGTTTATTGTTTCATTTCATACTTTAGGAGGGAATTGTCAATTTATGTATTGAACACTATAAATAACGTAATAGAGCTAAATAGTAATTTGATTATATACTTATATTTCCACTTTCTGCAGGCATGGAAACTACAAACCGTGCTTTCAAGGTCCTTGTGACATTATCAATCTATTAATTATCTTATTTTATTTGACTCCACTGTACAGACTCTGCAGGAAGTATTTGATCCAGGACGATTTAGTGACCTCTCTCAAATGGCTAAGATGGGAATCAGGGAAAAAAAAAATGCAGCAAGCTACATAGTAAGAGGACATATTAACCTTAACTGCTTTGACATCAAGATACTGCTCTTTGGTTTCATGGTTTAAGGGATAAATGAAATAAGAAAACAAGATAAAATAGTTGACTAATTCACACTGAAATAAATTTTGTTTTAAGTTCTTTTCAATTAAAGAAGTGCATTATCTCACACTTTACAAAGAAACATAATTTTAAAAAATAACATAAAGGAAATCTGTAAAGTTAACATTGAATCCAAATACTCAATCATTCAGCTCAACTTCAGCCAATTAGCTATTTTCAGAATTAGGACCAGAACCCAGGACTAACTGGCCAGTTTTTGGGCTACAATACAATGTTGGCTTTCCTTTTACTAGGGCATCTAGCTGATGTGCCTACCTTCTAGCTGCTGTTCCAGGTTCTGAGAGTGTGAAATGACTAGCCTGTGTCCTGTGCGAGCACTAACTCTAGTTGATTTTCTAAGACCAATCCCTTACAGCTGTATGAATAAGTATGTCATAGTAACGATTCACATAAGCTAGTTTGCAGCAGACCTCCAAATTCCCGAAGTAGGGAGGAGCTTCCCTCATCCATCCTTGTTGCTCTTTTTAGACCAGATTGGAAAGTCTCTGCATTTCTTGTTTTTTCCCCTCTCTGATACAAGGCGTGCGCACACACACACACACACACACGTGTTCTAGATAAAATCCCAAGGTTCTCCTTGCATTACACTGGACTCCAACTGAACTCTGGTGCCGTACCAAAAGAAGAATCATGTTACCTTCTTCCAGATCCGCAGGGAAAATATACCTAAAAACAGTATTCATAAATTTGGAAACAGAAAAATGCTATGATTATATCATCTAACCTACCAAATAATTACTAAATATATCCAACAGAGTTAAATGCTTCTTCAAATGAGTTTAAAAATGCAATAATTTAAGCATATGGATATTTATCACAATATAGATTGGTGAGATATATATATATATACACACACACATAGACACACACATACAGCTGATCTTCATTATTCATGGTAATCGTGTTCTATAAAATCACTATGAACACTAAATTAAATACTAAATTTTTGTTCCTAGGAGAAATTGTGTATATATATATCTGCATACATATACATGTATGTATATATATCTGCATACATATACATGTGTATATATCTGCATACATATACATACATGTATATATGCATACATATACATACATGTGTATATATGCATACATATACATGTAAGTATGTGTATGTGTATGCATACATATACATGTATGTATACATACAGTCATTTCTCAGAGATTATAATCTTAAATCTTAAAAACAACAAATCCTGGCTGGGCACGGTGGCTCATGCCTGTAATGCCCGCACTTTGGGAAGCTGAGGCAGGCAGATCACATGATGTCAGCAGTTCGAGACCAGCCTGGCCAACATGGTGAAACCCCGTCTCTACTAAAAATACAAAAGTAGCCAAGCGGGGTGGTGCATGCGTGTGATCCTAGCTACTCAGGAGGCTGAACCTGGGAGGTGGAGGTTGCAGTGAGCCGAGATTGCACTATTGCACTCTAGCCTGGGCAACAAGAACAGCAAAACTCTGCCTCAAAAAAAAATAAAAAAGAAAAAGAAATTGGAATAGTTTATTTATTTTACAAAGGAGAAAACAAGATTCAAAAGCATGAAGTGACTTGCATAAAACCATGCCCCCTAACAGGTGTCAGAGTGGGGATCTAAACACTGACCAACTGGTCCCAGACTAGAGCTTTGTGCACTACATTGCACCATCCCTGACCTTCTCCATCCTCTTTTCATCTTTATATGAGAGCTGAGACAAGAAGGCCTTGTTCCTCCTTAGCTGGAACTTGCCCAATAGCTGACTCAAATGTTTCACTATTTCTGTGCATGTCCACAAATGACTTCAAAAGCACTGCTAGTATTGATTTTGACATTATAAACAAAGTTTAGCAAATAGGCAAATTCACAAATATAGAATCTGCAAATAATGAGGATCAGTTGTATATATGGTCAGTAAACACAAGTCAGTAAATTCAAATTAGTAAAATACCATGCTTTGAAAGATATAAATAGATAGAAATTTGAAAATTTATCATAGATATGGGATCATGAATAAATGTGTTAACTATCTGATATTGTCTAAAATGAAAATATACTAATTGTAAAATAATACTTTGCTAGAATAACCAATTTTGATTCTCTGCTCTAGAGAATAACTTAAACATCATTAGAAGAATCCAGATCTTCAAAATGCATTTGTTTTAAACTAAATAAAAACTGACATTTAATTATCCACTTTGGAGTATTCATATTCAATCACATAGTATGGATAATCAAAAGTTGTTAACTTCATTGTAAACCAAAGGAACTAAAACATTAAATGAAGACATTATTATTATTTTAAGTGAATATTTTTATTTTCAGAAGCATAGATTTCTCTGTACCTTTCTGTTATCTTGTTTGAGTGGTTGATTTTTTATTAATGTGTGTGTGTGTGTGTGTGGATGTGTGTGTGTGTTTCACTACCAAGGAAAGGCAGAATTTAGAAGGGAAAGAGGAAAATGAGTAAGAAAGAAACAAAAATTTCACAGTTGTATTTCAACAATACATTTAATTTTTATTCTAATGTTCTAAGCAATATGTGGAAATGACTGCCTTTTATAAAAGCAATTTTCTTTCTGGCTTGATGAAAGTAAAAAATCCCTGTATGTTCAAACTCATTTCAAACTTCAAAGGACAGAACAGCCTTGGCGTTGGCGTGGTTCTTGCAAGCAGTTGGGTAAATTGACTACATAATGAGTCCTTGGCTGTTCCTAACCAAAACTTTGTTGGACAGGTTCATTTACAATCCTCAAACAGAATGACCTTCCATCTGGCTTAATGGCCCCTGGATTGTTGCAAATGCGACCTGACATTTCCTTATGGGTGAGTTATTAAATTATATCACAGAACACAATAACATAATTTGGTTTCAAAGCCTAAGTGAAAGTGATAGTCCAGCAGATTAAGATGTAAAATTCCTTTGCAAAATTAAGTTATTTATAATCTGATGCATACCTCCTTGTTTTATCTGCCATATAATATAATTACTTTCCACAGTACAGTAGCTGCATATACTGACAATGCTGACAGAACAGAAATGGCATTTGAAGAGGAGAAAAGAACTTCAGTGGTCAGGTAACTGACTTTCATAGTTATATTTCTAAACTGAAATCACTTGCAATTTTTGCTTTTCTTTCCTTAATGGAATTGATCCATTAAGCAGTGCTTCTCTCTTTTGCCTAATAGTATTAGACATACTTAACTCTATGAGCTACAGTTTCTTAATTCATCCTGAAATATCTGCTTTGACATGACTAATACTAATATATTTTTAAATTTAGGGTTTTATCTATTTAGTTGCTTCTATCAGTTGTGGTTTAGTGAAAAATAAACCAATGTCTCATTTGTTACTGTATCGGATATTGGAATGACTAACTGTGACTCTTTAATGGTTTGGATAAATTTCAAAGACCAATAAAGCTAAAAGAACAACATATTTCTAAAATTATTCATACATAATGCAAAATTTCCTTTAGTCAGATTTTTTACCATTAAGAAAAGAAAGATTTGAAGGTAAGATTTGCCTACAGCGACAACTAGAATTTTCATTCTAACACATTCTTCTGGTGTATTTCACAATGGGAAAACTCTGCTCTGCTTGTGTTGAGTCTCTTTTGTAGTATTTCTAACTTTCCAAAGCATTTACCCTTATTCTGTTCACTCACAGGTGCTGCTTATCTATCATCAACAGAGTTTTAGTTGAATATTCATTCAAGCAAATTTTTTGAGCACCTACTAATCGGGTACTGTGCTAGGTTTTATAAAAATAAAGACAGCAATAGAAATAATGACAATATTAATTAAAATGTGGTATAATACAAGATCCAGTAGGGTAGAGATCTATCTTAATTCATGTATGTGTTCTAAGTGACTAAGATGCACCTGAAACATAAGAGGAGCTCAGTAAACATTTGTGGAATAGCACTTACTGTGTGTTCCACTTGCATATTCTCATTGAACCTTCAAGATGTCCCTACTGGTAGATACCATTTTCTTCTTATTCCATGAGAGGAAATAAATGCAAAATGTTAAATCACTCTTCCAACTTCTTGGCTGATAATAGCCAATCATGTATTGAAGCCAGAGTCTGATTCCAGAGACCGTTCTTTGAGCAATTATCTTATTGCCTCTTCCTGCCCTCAGGAAGCACACTCACAAGTTTATTCCAATGAAGACATCCAAAATTAAGTTTAGTAGATGATCTTTGCACATTTATGAGGGCATTTTTACACTCAGCTCTAATCTAGATCCATAATGGCACTATATAAATTACAAGAAGTTTCAGTTCCTTGCCAAAACCAATTTGAATCAATGGGAGTAACTTCACTTCAAGGAATATCATTCCTACATCACTGACTTTATGAACAGTTAATTCCTTGCACATTCTATCTTCCAAACTACATCACTTACAGTTTTAATGCTAAGATTAAAGCTGATTTCCTGCATTAGGCATTTCCTCATTTAACAGTATTTACCAGTTCATGCACCTCTTAATTTAATTGGACTGTCTATATAAATCCAAATAACATTACATCAGAAGGAAAACATGAAACTTATGTGAAGTCATGAAATCCTACAAAATGAATATTTTTCTTCTTTTTAAATTGTTGAATAACAGCATTTCTACTGATTATCTATTTTTCTCCACTCCTCAAAATATAAAAAATACACACACACTCTGTCACACATGTATATTATTGTTTTGGAAGGGTTAGAGAATTGAACTAGTGACCATAATATTTTTAAGGTCATCATATACCCTAAATAAATACAGAAACCAGGTTTTCTCCGCACTGTTAACATTTGCACATGGTTCCTTCTTGAGAGTTAGAGGAACCCAGAGAGTGCTCAGTAAATGCCACAGTTATTTCTACATCATGGCATTCAAAGCTTGAAACTTACTTTCCAAACTAAAGCTAAGAATTTCTTTGTAACTCCTTTTTTTCTTTTTTTTTTTGAGATGGAGTCTCGCTCTGTCGCCCAGGCTGGAATGCGGTGGCGCAATCTCTGCTCACTGCAAGCTCCGCCTCCCAGGTTCACTCCATTCTCCTGCCTCAGCCTCCCGAGTAGCTGGGACTGCAGGCACGCACCCTCATGCCCAGCTAATTTTTTGTATTTTTAATAGAGACGGGGTTTAACCATGTTAGCCAGGATGGTCTCCATCTCCTGACTTCTCTAATATCCTGTTTACCAAATGAATGTAAATTCTGCATGTGCTGTATTCCCTTACTCACATTTATCCCTAAACAGAAGTTACCTTACACTGTCTTATACTGTAGTTCTCCTTAATCTCCACTTAGTTTACCTCCTAGGTTATAACTAACCAAGTGTAAAGGAAATATGAGGAAACTTAAAAAAAACAAAAAAAAACAAAACAAACAAAAAAAAAAAACAAGAAAAAAGTTGAATTGAAAGATAAAAATAAAAAATATAAACTTTATTTTTCAACATAAGCTTCATCAGGTTCAAGACATTTTTGTAAGCAATGCAACCAGCTATTTAATCCATCCCTAAAGAACTGAGAGTCTTGGTAATTTAACCATGCCAATGTAGTCATTTTACATTATGACTTAAAAAAAAATGGGTGCCCTCTATAGTAGTTTTTAAGATTAGGAAACAAAAATAATTCAGAAGGAGCCAAACTAGGACTGAAAGGTGGGTGCCAAATGACTTTCAAAAACAAACAAAACAAAAACCCTCTCGCAAAATTGTTCTTGTTTGATGAGAATGAACAGAAATTTTGTAATGGTGGAGAAAAACTCTGTTGAAGCTTTCCTGGCTTTTTTTCTGCTAAAGATTTAACCAACTTTCTCCAAATACTATCATAATAAGCAAATGTTAATATGCTTGAGCCCTCCAGAAAGTCAACAAGTAAAATACATTAAGTGTACCAACACACTATTATTATGAGCTTTGATCTTGACCAGTTCACTTTTGCTTTGACTGGACCAGTTTCACCTCTTGGTTGCCATTGTTTTGATTGTGCTTTGTCTGCAGGATTACACTGGTAAAGCTATGTTTTATCTTTTGTTACAATTCTTCATAGAAATACTTCAGGATATTTATCTCACTTGTGTAAAATTTCCATTGACAACTATTCTTGTCTGAATTTGATCTGGGTGCAATGGTTTGTGCAGTCACCAAATGGAAAATTTGCTCAACTTTAATTTTTCAGTCGAAATTGTTAAGCTGAACCAAGTGAGGTACCTGTGGCATCGACTATTGTTTGTATTTTTATTCATCATTTATCTTCAGTTAGGTCACAAACAAGGTAAATTTTTTCCTCACAGATTGGTGTGGATGGTTTGCCTCTGCAGGTTTCATCTTCAACATCATTTTGTCCCTTCTCAAAACAAGTTATTCATTTGTAAATTACTATTTTATTTGAAGCAATCTGACCCCATAAAGTTTTCATAAATCATCAGTGATTTCACCATTTTTCCATCTAAGCTTCACCATAAATGTGATGTTTGTTATTGCTTCAATTTTAGCAGAATTCATGTTGCTCTAATAGGAACTCTTTTCAAACTACGTCTTATCTTTCTTAGTGCCTCAAGCTAGGTCCTATGCAGACATGTCATAACATGTTAGTTCAAGTTTATTTTGGTGGAAAAAAATTGAAATGTATGCATAATTTTTCTATAATATGCATCTTCCATGAACTTTTGAAGCTCCTATGTGCTCTGCTCCCCTCATCACACTCTCACTCTCGCATGCATACATATACATGTGGTATACTAGGGAACTGGCTCTCCACAGGGGAAAAAAAAAAAAACAAGGAAAGACAGAAAGAGTAGTGATTGTGTGTGTGTGTGTGTTGTGTGACTATTTTAGTGGTCTGACTATTTTAGTGGTGTAAATACTCTTCCCTGGACAATTTCAAGCTACCAGTAGTTTAACAACTACCTTGCAAAATTTCTTAATGTTTTAACAATTGGCTCTTGCTCATTTTAAGAGGTAGCTTATATAAACATATTTACACTAGCATAATTCTATGTACACAATAAATAACGAATAATAAGCAACAAAGGAGATCAGCATGAAAGAGTGTAGCACAGGAAGGTAGGAAACAGGAACCTATAAAGGAAAACCTCAATTCTTCCTATTTTCTACAATACTAATAAAGCAAGGCAGCATAATATTATTCTTCTTTTCCATTATTCTTGGATTATTGGTGAAGCCTATTCTTGGTCTTCGCAGCCCTTCTCTCTCTCTCTCTCTCTCTCTCTCTGTTACAAATACGCACACTTTGCCAATGACCTTTCTTCTTTCTTTGGTTCCTCTCATCCAATAGTTAAAAATTAACTCAGCTAGAGGAAAAAAATCCATAGTAGTAGAATTTAAATAATAGAGCACTAGTATCCTACACAATTCATAATGCCCCCTTCAGCAGTCCATTCTACAGGGCTCCTATTCATCCAGGCTAGAACATTCAAGTCTTATGAGTTTACACATTTGACCTCTTCAGGAGAATAACCAATGTGTTGCTCTCCACTGGCCATTACCCTGTCTTTGTCATCTTCATAGCTAATGGTGCTTTAGGGGATTCTTGAAATGAAGTTACTAAAATCTCAGTCTACCTTTGCTTAGGTTCTTGCCATTGGGCACACAGAAGTTACTCAGGAAGATGATATTCAATTCTATCTGAACCAGCCTGCTAGCTAGAAGGCAGCTTTAACATATATTTAGTTATTCAGTTGCTTTACAAAATTGCACCCATTATAAAAATGCCCAGGGAATAAACCAAAGAATTAGCACATTAATTATAAGTAAAGCATTATAGAACAACAGTAATTAACAACTCTAGTTTTTAGAGCTATCATTCATGCTGGGTCACTAATAGAAAAGTAACTAGAATGGGAGAGGGCGATATAACTACTGAATGCCAATCTAACTGTTTATCTATCTATCCAACTACCTACATATCGCCCTACCTAAGATTTGTAGTCAGTCACCTGGAGTTTTCTGTCTTGATTCTGCTACCTTCTACCATTGAAAAAATATGCAATTCAATTAAATTCACCACTTTCTATATTTTTATCTCTAAGAACGATATCTATTGTACCAGTGGTAGTGTTTCTAATTTCCGGCTTTATATTGCTCCCAGTATTTGTTTCAGTCTTCATTTCCTCTGACTTGCAACAAAAATGGCATACTTTGGAAATCATGCAAAATTATCTATTTCCATTGAGATGGAAATAGCCTAAACCTGCAGCATAATACATTTAGTCTAGGGAAATAGGTGAGCTTGATAACAGCAACATTTTCAAAACGAAGTAAGGATTTTTTTCACATATGTTTTTCATTGCATGTCATTTTAAATATCAACTTTTTCCTGATCTTTCTTCTAGTCTCTCTATGAAGATATTTCTTCCAGGACTATATATTATCCGCTTCTCAGCGTGACCTCCCTGACTAGCATCCTAGAGTCAGTATTGATGTTTTTATCATTATGTTGTGTTTTTCTTTTCTTTTCTTTTTTTTTTTTTTTTTGAGACAGAGTCTCATTCTGTTGCCCAGACTGAAGTGCAGGGGCATGATTTTGGTTCATGCAACCTCTGCCTCCCAGGTTCAAGCAATTCTCATGTCTCAGTCTCCCAAGTAGCTGGGACTGCAGGTATGTGCCACCACACCCAGCTAATTTTTGTATTTTTAGTGGAGACAGGGTTTCACCATGTTGGACAAGCTGGTCTCAAACTTCTGACCTCAAGTGATGCTCCCCACCTTGGCCTCCCAGAGTGCTGGGATTACAGGATTGAGCCACCGTGACTGGCCTATGATTTTATTTTTCAATAGTTACCACAATGTGTTATCATTTTATTTCATTGTTTCACGTTTTTGTTGCTTTTAGTAGTTCTTGCACACTAGAATATAAACCTCTTATTGGCAATTTTAGTGCAATTTGACCACCTTTATATCCCTAGATCCTAATGTCATATCTGGCACAACAGATACTTACTGACTGAAAGAATGAGAGGCAGACATAATACATGAAATTAGGAAAGACCTAATAAATAATAGTTTTACAATGGAAGCAGAAAACTCCTTTGTTTTTGTGGAAACAGAAAGTACATCATCCTATGCATAGGTCATACTGACACACCCAAATAAATTAATGGATCAGATAAGAAACATCCCAACCCATCTGTTTTCCTCAAAATCTTAAGTTTTCAAGTAAATAGAATCTCTGGGTCATTGTCTCAATTTAATTCTTATACATGATTTTTAAAAAATTTCATGACTCTCTATTTAGGCACCACAATATTTCTATAAAAATTTTATAAGGGTGTTTTTGTAGCCCTAACATAATTTGCAACACCTACACATCTTCAAACCTTGAATAACAATAAAAAGTTATTTTGTATTTAGATTCACACTAAATTTAGGAAAGGTTAAAATATTAAATCAACCAACACTTTACTTAAATCCAGTATTCCTTTTCTTGAGATTAAATGGCCTCCTTGTTTTGAGGGTAGGGGAACACAAAAAAAAAAAGAAAGAAAAGAAAAAAAAGCCCGCTTGACTTCCACTTGCACATTTTCAAGTGAAAAAGATATCTCAGTCACTTCTAACACATCTTAATTGCTTCATTATATTTTTATAGAGCACCTGAATTGCTTGGAAGAAGCTTAATTAAAATGGTGCTTGTTTTATAGTTAACAGAAATGCAAAAAGCACATATCTTGCAGCACAATCAATCATATTTTTTCTTTGCTGCAGTCTCAAAGACAGTATAGACTGAGCAGATTAATAAGGCACTGAAACATTTGAGCACCATCAGAATTTAGATGTGTGCATCTTTTTCTTGGACCCAAGCCTCTCATAAACTTTAATATAATCTTTCCTTCAATCTATGGCATCACTTAATGAATCACTGGCCTTAATATATTTTGTGGTCTGACTGTACATTTGCCAATTCTGAGCATTATGGGAGAAAGGAAATTTTCAGTACAGCAGCAATCATTAGGCACAAATTCACATTGCACTTATGGTTGGTTTCACTATTATTTTCAGTAGAAATTATTGGAAACTACAAGATATAGTTTGGAGTCATAATTAGTGCCAGTCTTCTGTGTGGCTTTGACTAACACTTAATTTATCTGTGTTTACATCCCTTTCTAAACAAAATGAACTTCTTTCCTGGAAACAGGTGATATAATGAACATTTTGTGTGTTTCTAACTAAAGATTGTTGAAGGTAGAGAGGATAGAAGTATAGAATTTGAGATAATTTATACAGAACAAAAGCCCTTGCAACACCTGAGAGTAGCACCTGCAGGGCAATTCCTAGAAGTTTCCAAAATGACTAAGCAGCTCACCATAGGACTCTTGCAACAATGTTGTTCTGACTTGTCACTGACATTTTTCTTCTTATAATCACAATTGTGTTAGAATTTCTGAGCTCTTTAAAGTCTACACTACAATCTGCTTTGTTTCTCCTCTGGGAGTGGAAAATTTGGATCTTCTTTGAAGCACCCCTTACCTTGACTTTTTTTATTATTTACCCAAACCTATAATAAAGGATTCATTCATTTGTCATGCACTCAATAAACATTATTTTGTACTATGTTACTAATACAGATGAAGTCAGATTTTATTGCTTTTGACATCAGGGTCTAATTATTGGACATAGATATGAGATATAGAACATAGGCTAGCATCTAAACAATGTGATCCTCAGAGCAAGAATGAGATTTTAAACACTAAAATATGTATATTTTGGAGGAAACACTCATAAAGAAAATTTCTTACCAGTAAAATATTGTGTTAAATTTTCTGCATGAATAATCTAGCTCTGATTTAATACAAATGCTAGTACACAAGGAGACTCATAGAGTAACATGAATGTCACAGGTAAACAGTTAACAATTCTCCTTTACTGAAAGTAGTTAACTATAAAATATAATAGAACTGATACTCCTACCTTTCTCCCTACTACCAAAAAAAAATGCACACACACATGTACACACACACACAGACACACAGAGACATTCAGAAGAAATTTTAGTTACATAGACAACAAAGAAAAAAAGGAGAATACCATAAGCTTAGGGTTCAAAACCTCAGGGTCCTTTTACTATATAGAATAACCTATCATAACAAAAAAGATTACCTCTAGTTGGATAAATAACAGTATGGGACAGACTATTTACCCTAGGCGTTTAAGAGAGTGAAGCTGGTGTAGTGAGTCAAATGGTAGCTGTATTAGTCTGTTTTCACACTGTTGAAAATAACTGTATGAGACTGGGCAATTTCTAAACAAAAGAGGTTTAATTGACTCACAGTTCCACCTGGCTGGGGAAGCCTCAGGAAACTTATAATCATGGCAGAAGGCGAAGGAGAAGTAAGTACCTTCTTCACAAGGCAGCAGGAAAGAAAGAGGGCACAGGGGAAACTGCCACATTTAAAGCATCAGATCTCATGAGTACTCCCTCTCTATCATGAGAACCGCATGGGGGAAACTGCCCCCATCAGCCAATCACCTCCCACCAGGTTCCTCCCTTGACAGGAAGGGATTATAATTTAAGATGAGATATGGGTGAGGACACAGAGCCAAACCGTATTATTCTGCACCTGGCCCCTCCCAAATTTCATGTGCTTTCTACATTTCAAAATCAATCACGCCTTCCTGACAGTCCCCCAAAGTCTTAACTCATTCCAACATTAACTGGAATGAGCATCAAAAGTCCAAATCTAAAGTCTCATCTGAGACAAGGCAAGTCCCTTCCACCTATGATCCTGTAAAATCAAAAACAAGTTAGTTACTTCCAAGATACAACAGGGGTACAGGCACTAGGTAAATGTCTCCATTCCAAATGGGAGATATTGGCCAAGTCCAAAACCTGGCTGGGCAGTCATTAAATCTTAAAACTCCAAAATCTCCTTTTATTTCATGTCTCACATTCAGGCCATGCTGATGCAAGAGGTAGGCTCCCACAGCCTTGGGCAACTATGCCAATGTGGTCCAGCAGGGTACAGACCCCATGGCTGTTTTCACAAGCTGGCATTGAGTGCCTGTGGCTTTTCCAGGCACACATTGCAAGTTGTCAATGGGTCTACCATTCTGGGGTCTGAAGGCTAGTGGCACTCTTCTCACAGCTCCACTAGGCAATGCCCCAGTGGGGCCTACAACCCCACATTTCCCCTTTGCATTGCCCTAGTAGAGGTTCTCCACAAGAGCTGTGCCCCTGCAGCAGACCTCTGCTGGACATCCAGGCAAGTCCATATATCCTCTAAAATCTAAGCTAAGGTTCCAAAAGCTCAACTCTTGTCTTCTGCACACCCACAGGCTTAACACCACTTGGAAGCTGCCAAGACTTGGAGCTTGAACCCTCTGAAGCAATGGCCTGTGCTGTACATTGGCCCCTCTTAGCTATGGCTGGAGCAGGGGCAGCTGGAATGTAGAGCACCAAGTCCTGAGGCTGCAGAGAGCAGCAGGATGCTGGGCTAGCCGATGAAACCATTTTTCCCTCCTAGGCCTCTGGGTCTGTGATGGGAGGGGCTGCTGCAAATTTTTCGTACATGCCCTGGAGACATTTTCCCCATAGTCTTGGCTATTAACGTTCAGCTCCTCATTACTTATGCAATTTCTACAGCCAGCTTGAATTTCTCCCCCCAAAATGGGTTTTTCTTTTCTACCTCATGGTCAGGTTGTAAATTTTCCAAACTTTTATGCTCTGCTTCTCTTTTAAATATAAGTTCTAACATCAAATAATCTCTTTGAATGCATATGACTGTACACTTTTAGAAAAAGGCAACACACATCTTGAGTGCTTGACTACTTAGAAATTTCTTCTGCTGGATACCCTAAATCATCTCTCTCAAGTTCAATGTTCCACAGAACTCTAGAGCATGAACAAAATGCTGCCAATCTTTTTGCTAAAGCCTAACAAGATTGATTTTTACTCCAGTTCCCAATAAGTTCCTCATCTCCATTCGAGACCACTTCAGCCTGGACTTCATTATTCAAATCACTATCAGCATTTTGGTCAAAGCCATTCAACAAATCTCTAGAAAGTTCCACACTTTCCCACATCTTCCTGTCATCTGAGCCTTTCAGACTATTCCAGCCTCTCTCTATTACCCAGTTCCAAAGTTGCTTCCACATTTTCAAGTATCTTTATAGCAGTGTCCCACTCCCAGTACCAATTTCCTGTACTAGTCTGTTTTCACACTACTGTAAAGAACTGGGTAATATATAAACAAAAGTCTCACTACCTGAGACTGGGTAATACATAAACAAAAAAGGTTTAATTGACTCACCATTCTGCATTTCTGGGGAGGTGTCAGGAAACTTGCAATCATGGCAGAAGGCAAAAGAAGAGCAGGTACCTTTTTCACAAGGCAGCAGGAGAGAGGACAGGGGAAATTGCCACTTCTAAAGCACCAGATCTCATGAGAACTCCCTATCATGAGAACAGCATAGGGGAACCGCCCTCATTAGCAAATCACCTCCCACCAGGTCCCTCTCTCAAAACGTGAGGATTACAATTGAGGTGCAATTTGGATGGGGACACAGAGCCAAAGCATGTCTGTAGCTAGAAAGATTAACACCTGTATCTGTAAATATGACCTCATTTTTTAAAAAGAGGCTTTGTTGATGTAATTAACTGAAGGATCTGTAGATAAGATGATCCTGGATATCTGGGCAAGCTCTAAATATACTGGTAAATGTCTGAATAAGAAACAAATAAAGGAGAGACAGGGAGAAAAAGGAGAAGGCCATGTGAAGGCAAAGGAGTGAGAGATTAGAGTTAAGCAGCCACAAGCCAACGTGGCTGGTGGTGCCTGACACCACCAGAAGCTGTAAAAGATAAGATGGAATTTTGCCCTAAAGATTTCAGAAGTATAGCCTGGATGTCACCTTGATTTCAGACATTTGGCCTCCAGAATTGTAAGAAAATAAAAATAAATTTCCTTTGTTTATAAGCCACAAGGTTTGTGGTAATTTGTTACAGCAGTCCTAGGAAACTATAAAAGCTAGTAAATATTTTACCTTTTCATGTGATACACTGTGCAATAAAATGAATCTGTATAAACAAATAATGTAATTTGATTGCTCGGACTCTAAATTTGCTTAGAGATTTTTAGTAACATGCCAAGAAACATTAACCTCATACAAAATAAGATCATGTTTCCCAGGTGTTTTGCCTTTTAATTATTTTTCTTTTATAGTAAACACCTTTCAGTGTTATCCAGCTAAACCCGTGATTTTCTTTCTGCAAAGTTATTGACTTTGCTATCCAACTTAGAAGTCTATCTGCAGTCCAGATCAGTATTATCCAGTTGCATTTTCTACTACTCCATTTGGTTTCTGCTTTAGCTTTGAAGCTCCTGTTCAACGCCATCATTTCTGTTCTTTATTCATTGAAAAGTGTTTTCATGACTGTTCTGCTCTTGTTTCTTCACATTCTTTCTTTGACTTTGTTTACTCCTTTTGATGAGCCAGTTGTCATGTCATTTTACCTTTCTTACCCAACATTACAGCCTATTTTTGTTTTAAATGTCCTTGAGAGTACTAAGCACAATGTCCAAAATTTACTTTGGTTTTTTATTGTAAAACTTTTTACACAAAGGTATTTTCTTCACTGGGCTCTTGCATTACTATGATCATATGGTTATTTCATGTTGCACAATCATTTATCAACTTTTATTTATTTTTTCTGTTAATTACCTTTAAATGGGGAAAAATAGCTACAGAAAGCATAGATGCTTTATCTTTGCCTCTAAATAGCTTGAGTTGATTTTTCTTTTAATTTTCAACTTCAAGTTGAAGTATATATATAAGCGTATATATACTTTTTTTTCTTTGAGATGGAGTTTCACTCTTGTTGCCAAGACTGGAGTGCAACAGCGCGATCTCAGTTCACTGCAACCTCTGCCTCCTGGGTTCAAGTGATTCTCATGCCTCAGCTTCCTGAGTAGCTGGGATTATAGGAGCCCACCCCAATGGAAAGTTATTTTTTTGCATTGTTTATAGATATGAGGTTTCACCATGTCAGTCAGGCTGGTCTCAAACTCCTTACCTCAGGTGATTCACCCACCTCAGCCTCCCAAAGTGCTGGGATTACAGGTATGAGCCACGGTGCCTGGCCAGGTGCACATATATTTAGAATAGCTAGCTGTTCATGTTGAATTGATGCCTTTACCATTATGTAATACCCTTCTTTGACTTTTTAAAATTTTTGTTGGTTTAAAGTCTGTTTTGTCAGAAACTAGGATTGCAACTCCTACCTTTTTCTGTTTTCCATTTGCTTGGTAAATTTTCCTCCATCCCTTTATTCTGAGCCTATTTGCATCTTTGAAGATGCATCTTTGCATCTTCAAGAGGTGGGTCTCTTGAAGACAGCATACTGATGGGTCGTCATTCTTAATCCAGGTTTCCATTCTGTGTCTTTTAATTGAGGCATTTAGTCCATTTACATTTAAGGTTAGTATTATCATATTTGAATTAGATTGTGTCATTATAACACTAGTTGCTTATTTTGCAGACTTGTTTATGTGATTTCTTCACTGTTTTGCTGATCTGTCTACTTCAATGTGTTTTTGTATTGTCTGGTAACAATTTTTCCTGTCCATATTTAGTACTTCCTTCAGGAGTTCTTGCAAGGCACGTCTGGTGGTAACAAATTGCCTCAGCATTTGCTTGTACGAAAAGGATCTTTTTTCTCTTTTGCTTATGAAGCTTAGTTTGGTTGGATGTGTAATTCTGGGTTGGAAAATCTTTTCTTTAATAATGTTGAATATTGGCCTCCAATCTCTTCTGGCTTCTAGGGATTCTGCTGAGAGGTCCATGATTAGTCTGATGGGCTTCTCTTTGTAGGTAACCTGACCTTTCATTTCTGGTCACCCTTCACATTTTTCCTTTCATTTTGACTTTGGAGAATCTGATGTTTATATGCCTTGTGGATGATATTCTTGTTGAGTATCTCACTGGGGTTCTCTGCATTTTCTGAATTTGAATGATTGTCTATCTTGCTAGGTTGGGGAAGTTCTCCTGGATGATATTCTGAAGTATGTTTTCCAACTTGGTTCTATTCTCCCTGTCTCTTTCAGGTACCCCAATTGGTCACAGATGCAGTCTCTTCACAAAATCTCACCTTGCTTGAGTTGCAGACACATTTGTTGTGGATCCCAGGGCCAAAGTACGTAAAACTCCTGGGTCTCTGTGTGAACATGAGTAGGCTCTGTCAAGACTCCACATAGCTCTGTGTGTCTGACTTCAGGCCCTGGTGGCATGGGCTCACCATGAGATCTCCGTATCAGCAAGTTGCAAAGATCCACGGGAGAAGCAAAGTTTTTGGGGGTTGTGCAAGCACTCACCATTTCCCTTGGCTGGGGGTGGGGATTCCCTTGACTCCATATCATTCCTGTGTGGGCCATCACCCCACCCTGCTTTTCTTCATTCTCTGTGGGTCGAATTGTTTCCCTGATCAGTCCCAATGTGACTACCTGGATATTTCAGTTGAAGGTGCTCTATTCACTTGCTCTTTTTGTTCCTCTTTGTGAATGCTGTGAACTTCAGCCTCTTCTAATCAGCCATCTTTTTGGCTATATATTTTAAACAATTAAAAAATATATTTACACCATGGGATAAAAAGAAAAAAAAACAATTAGGATTTATATGTGTTTAGAGTTAGGGAGAGCTCCCTGTATCAGTGTAGTCTGTGAGGACTAAGCTCTGATTTTTTTTTTTTTTTTTTTTTTCTATCTTGCCCAAAGTTCTATCTAAGGGGTCTGGGAGTCATGCCTACAAACCACAAATTCTCATCAGATGGGTTTTGTATAACCCTATATATTGTGACTTGCTTTCCAACCCAACTGGAATAACATTATGAGACAAGGAAGAAAATCAAAATTTTTACCCCAAAACATGTTTCTTTGCCATATCTTGAAATGGCCCTAAAAAGCTGTCCTTTGTGGGGGAAAATCTGTATCTGTAAAGAATCTATATTAACATAACTAGATCCTTTTCTTCCAGGCCCTCCCAGTCCTAAAGAGATTAACTAAAAGTCTAGCACCTTTTGAAGATTTGAATTTGTCATCTATTTATTGTCTCTGAGGGCATAAACTATGAGACTTCAAAAGAACCTTGGTCTCCACAATTTTTTATCTTAACCTAAACATTTCCTTCATATTGATCCCAGGTCTTTACACAAACTCAACCAATTGTCAACCAGAAAATGTTTAAATTTACCTATAGCCTGGAAGCCCCCACTTTGAGTTGTCCTGCTTTTCTGGGCCAAACCAATGTATTTCTTAAATGTATTTGATTGATGTCTCATTCCTCCCTAAAATGTATAAAACCAAGCTGCACCCCAACCACCTTGGGCATATGTTCTCAGGACTTGTGAGGTTTGTGTCACGGGCCATGATCACTCATCTTTGGCTCAGAATAAATCTCTTCAAATATTTTACAGAGTTTAACTCTTTTTGTTGACATCTGCCATTTTGTTTTATGGACCTGGAGTAGACTTTTCATGTGTCCTCTCTTTTTATTTTCCAAAGCAACAGTCAGTTTTCTAAATACATTACATGATACACTCATTTCATCTTGACACCAGCCCAATTGTCCCATAAAACTGATGTTTATGGTTTATTTCCCATCAGCCCTTCCAGACAGTACTTACCAGCAAAAACTTACCAGATCACTGCATCTGGACAATGAGATGCCAGACCTCTTACCCATCATGATTTCCTTTTTCACCACCTGCTTCCTGTTGAACAACTCCTTTTCTTTACCCCTCCCTAATTCCTGTTTACCCACATGTAATTACATTTCTTCCCCACTACGTAAATCCCTAACTTGGTCAGTTAGATGGACTTGAGATGCATCTCCCATGTCCACAGCTGCAGCACCCAATTAAGGCCTTCTTCCCTGGCAATATTTGTTGTCTCAGTGATTGGCTTTCTCTGTGGTGAGCGGCAGAATCTAGACTGAACCCTTGGTGTTTTGGTAAAAATCTTCTCAATAACTCTATAAACTGGATCCTACAATTGCTATTTTTCTCCTTTTTCATAAGATTAAGAAATTGAAATATAGAGCAGTTTTGATTTATTAAAAGACCCACACATTGAAACCACATCACAGGTGGGATTTAACCTCAGACAGGTGGCTGTAATCTATGTGCTCTGGTATTTATTTGATACTTTGCATTTCCTTGGAAGATCTGGTGATGAAAAATTACATTACCAATTGTATTCTTTGGAATCCTGGTGAACAGAGAAACAAAGTGGCGAGCATTCACAGAAGAAATATTTGTCTGTTTCTGTCCCAGAATTCCCAAGAAAGTCTTATCTGGAAACTACATTTAGAATACAGAAACTCATCCCACATTACCGTTGTCTATCAATACCATTTATGTAACTACTCCTCACGTCTTAACCTTCTCCTTCCATTCCAGAATGAGGCTAATTTACTTTTCATAACCAAAATGCTCATCAAAGCAGTTTTCTAAAAAGATTTGTTTCCTCTTCTAACAGCAGTTGTCACATTTCTTACCTAGCATCAGAGAACTCAACACCAACTGCAGCCATTAAGATTGTAGAAATGACTTCATTTGCTTTTACATTTGCCTTTTCCCTCTTCTCCCACCTATAGCTATCTTTATATTCCAATAGTCATTTCTATTGGAGTGTGCAGCAGTGGTTGTGAGATGTGTATGTTTCAATTTTCATCGTATGCAGAATTTCCGACAGTCTGCCACTTTGAACTGTTGTTTCACTACCACAGGCAGCTTTTCTTGGAAATCTGACAGTCTGCAAAATATACCTTGCCTTGAAGTTCATGAACAAAACCTTATTGATCACTTAGTCTCTCATTCTCCAGAGCTAGGAAATCATTTAGCTCTTTCATAGATGTCTATATACTTGAATGAATATTTGCATACCTATTCATGTATATATACATTTTTCAATCTTTACAAAGGATTCTTAGAGGGCAGTTTTTGTGTCTTATTGATATTTTTATTCTCTCTGTCCTGTATTGCTTGGTGAATAAATGGATGGGTGAATGAATGAATATTAACTGAAGCCATTCTGCCATTTTGGCCTCATTTGTTCAAAAGCTTGAAATGCTTTCCCCCTCAATAACCTCTTTAAATAACTGCCCATCTTTCAAAATCAATGCAAAGATTTTCTTCTATATTTGCAATTCCCTAACTTGACTGAGCATAAAAGTTATAAAAGTTTCTTGTGAAAAAAAATAAATCCTCAGGTCCTCGTGAAGGTACCAAATCAGAACATTCAAGGAAATGCAAGAATTTTGCATTTTTAGTAAGCACTCTCAATGAGTGTTGTGATCAGGCATGTTGGGGAAAAGTTGAATTGCAGGATATCTCCTATAAACTCTGCTAAGTAATAGTCTTTCCAATTGTTTTGTACCTTCTTCAGAATGCTTTTAAAATTCTGCTTTAAAATACATATTTTTGTGTAAAGTCTAACTGTACTATAAAAGCATATACCCCTGAGAGTTAGAAACTTGCTTTGCCCACATTTTGAATTCACCATAGTAGAGCACAGTAGTGCTTTGCAAATAATAAATATTTGTTGGGTTGAGTCATTACATATACTCTGCACAATCACAGCTTCACATTCAAATAGGTGAGAGAGCTGGAACTTGCTTTAAAGAAAAGTTTGAAATAATTTCAATTTCTTTCTTTCTTTCTCCTTTATTTATTAATAATTTTTAAGACAGGGTCTCACTCTGTCACTCAGCCTGTAGTGCAGTGGATGCAACTCACTCACTGTATGAGTGAATGCAACCCAGCTCACTGCAACCTCTACCTCCTGGGCTCAATTGATCCTCTCATCTCAGCCTCTCAAATAGGTGGGACTACAAGTGTGTGCCACCTCACCCAGCTAATTTTATGTATTTTTTATAGAGATAGGCTTTCACCATATTGCCCAGGCTGGTCTCAAACTTCTGGGCTCAATTGATCTGCCCACCTCAGCCTTCCAAACTGCTGTGATTACAGGTGTGAGCCACTGCACCCAGCCTACTTTTAATTTACAAAATATATTAACACGATGCTTAACATAAAATGGATTCCAATGACATTTTGTTATAAAAATGGAAATGCCTAGTATATTTAGTAATGTTTTCTAATCTTAAATCAGTATTTACATTTTTTCTTGACTGCTAATAGTTTTCTGTTAATAATCAAGAGACATCCAATTATGAATTTCCTAATGCATTAATTAAATAACTGATTGCTGAGAATAGATTAAAAAGATAAAATGAGGATATAATTGAAGAGATTGAGAAGCAAGTGCAAGTTAAGAAAAAATGGATTTTTTAAGGGACTGAAGTTGACACCTAGCAAATGAAACATACTGTTAACTAAATGCAAAGCATAACATCCGTCAGGATGGCCAGACAAGCAGAACCACAGCAGCACACTGAAAATGCAAAGGAACAGGATCTTCAAACAAGAACTCTTCTCAAAATGTTCACTGGCAATTAAGGGCAGTCTATTTTGACAATGCAGAAAAAAACAAAGGGAACCCCATGACAGGTATTTTAACACCACACTGTGCAGATATGGACTCCTATGATGATAAGTCCAGGCTATGTTTTTAAAATGGTAAGAATGATTCATAAGGCTGAGGTTATACTTTTTTTAAGTTTTTAAACTTATATTTTAGGTTTCTAAACTTCATTTCTGTTTCTTTTCATTTATGGAAATTTCAAACTTATAGAAGAGCAATGTAGCATAGTACTTTAAAACCCAAATTCTGGGGATTTTCCACAAGTTGCTCAATCTGTCCCTCAGTTTTCCCTCTGTAAAAGAATGATGTCAATAATAACTAATACATAGGGTTCTTATAAGAATTAAATGTATTAAGGTGCTTACTCCCAGAATATAAGGACTCAGCAAGTGATACCAATTAGTAGTAGCAGCTACAAGCAATTAAAGAGTAATGCATCAAGATGACTTAAGTGTACATAATAAAAAACGGTAACTATCTAGCTTAAACCAATAGGAAATTTAATTCACTTGTGATAGGCAGCATAATGGCTTCCCAAAGGTGTCTCTGTTTTAATCCTAGGAACTATGGATTTGTTACTTACATGGCAAAGGAGAATTAAGTTTACAGATAGAATTAAGGTTGCCAATCAGCTAGTCTTGAGATGATAATATTATCCTTGATTATCCAGATGGGACCAATATAATTACAAGGATATTTTTAAGTGAAAAAAGAAAACAGGTGAGTAGGAGTCAAAGAGAAATGTATATGGAAGTAGAGGTTGGAGTGATGTGATTGCTGACTTTGAAGTTTAAAAGAGGGCAATGAGCCAAAGAATATAAACAGACTCTCAAAATTGAAAAAGGTGAGAAAACAGACTATCTTCTAAAACCTTTAGAAATTGATACAGGCTTGCTGACACCTTGATTTCAGTCCATTAAAACCCATTTTGGACATCTGATTTCCAGAAATGTACGATAAGTTTTTATTGTGTTAAACCACTGAATTTGTGGTAATTTGTTACAAAAGCAAGAGGAAACTATGTCACTCAATAAGAGTGCAACATAATGAGTGTCCAAAATTGCTTTATCCAGTAGCTCAACAACATCATTAATAACTCACATTTCCTGCATCTTTTCCTTTGCCATCATCAGTGTATGGCAAGCAGCCCTGACAATATGAAATCACTTCACCAGCCTCCAAATTCCGGCCAACATTGTAAACATACGCAGCAATATCTAAGTAAAAATAGATTATATGTCTTTTTATATCTGTTTGATGTTTGACTTTCTACATTATTTTTGGTATCGTTTCCAAAAATATTTATTAATCTTTATTTTATTAAATATATCAATCATTTTATTTGTGGTTTGCACCTTATTTTGCTCTTATTTAGACTTTCCTGCTACTAAGATTATTTCTCTAAAAGCTGTCAATGTCTTCTCTGGTGATATTTTAAAACCAAAGTGCACTTAACTTTAGGGCATAAGGAACAAGTCTAATTTTAAAATACATTTTCAAACTTTTTAACTTATCCATTTCACATATGTATCACTTCTTGGGCTCTCAAGTCTGCTGCATAGATCAAATTATTTATTTCTTCATATTCTACATGATTTTCATTGCTGTTACATTGTAAAAAAATTCTTGTATGTGGTAGGGCAATTTCCTTCTACTACTTCTTTTTTAAGAGTTGTGACACAATTCATTCCAAATGTATTTTAAAATTAATTGGTTATGCTCCATAAATTATCTTGTTGGAATTATATTTATTTGTATTGTGTTTGCAGATTAATTTGGAAAGTTTTTTTTTTATCTTTATGGCATTTAGTTTTTGATCTGGGAAGATATATGTCTCCACTTATTTAAAACAAATTTTACCTTGTATCATTCAATAATGTTTATAGTTTTTTTCATACTTTTGTGACACTTGTAGGTGCCGTATGATTCTTGTTGCAACCTGTTTAAGTCTCTGAATTGCTTTTATTTACATATTTATTTTAGTTTAGATTGATTATTGCAAGAATACGAGAAGATTGCTGATATTTGTATCTAATAAACGTATTGATCTATTTAATTCTAAAACAGATTTCTTGAATTTTCTATGAAACCAATGACAAGTTTTTATTTATATTTTATCTATATTATTGCTATGTCTTTTATGAACTTATTTTGGTTATGACTTCGGTAGAAATATTAAGGGTAACAGAACATTTGTCTTGGTATTGATTATAAGGGCAATTCTATAATTTCCCTATTAAGTATGTTAGTTGCTCTTTTTGTTAACATCCATTAAAAGTTTAAGGAAGTTCCCATTTCAAGGATTTTTATTCATATGTGTGTATGTGAGTGTGTGTGTCTCTGTGTGTGTGTGGTTCCTGATAACTCTTAATCAGAATAAATTACTTTCTACTATAATGCCTAATTTTAGCTTGTAAGCTCAATTTTGAACACTGTTTATTTTGAAAATTTCTCCAGAAAGTTTTTATATTTTTTTTCAGGTGCCTCAGATAGGAACTACTTTTATATTAATTTTCCATGCCAAAAAAGTAATGTAAATTCAATCCCAAAACTCACATGAGGCGGACCTAAAGCTGGAATTCTCAAAAAAAAATTATTTTAATTTTTAATTCAGATCTCAGGCATAGGCTTAGAAACTTCTCTACAGTCTACATTTGCAAAAGGATAGATTTTAAGTAGTCTACTTTTCAATAGACGCTAAAGTCTTTCAAGAGTACCATATTTAGTTGCATACCTCAGTTCTAACTCCATGAATTCGTATACCTCATACTTTAACCTTTGTCTCTGGATGGCTAAACCTCAGCACTGTTTGTTATTGATATTAATAAATACCCCAGGAAATGAAAACTTAATATTCTTACCATATTGGCTTGCTGGGATTTTTTTTCTTTGTGTATTCTCAATTTTTAATTAAACTAGGCATCTTAATTGACATTTGTTGCATTTTTAAAAGCATATTAAGTGTTTTGAAGCCAGTAATTGTTCAATGCATGTAATTCAACATATTGCCAGAAATGAAAGCCTCATCTCCAGATTTATATCTATTTCAGTTACAGACACATTTAGGCTTCTTCACTGCTGTAGTGAAGGAGCATGCTGCTCCCTCTGTAGTGTTCTTAAGCCACTACACCACCATTTAATATATGAAGAGGGAGCATCTATTCATTTTCTGCTCCAACAGGGGAAGCATCATACAATCGTGAAGAAGATGTAGTTCCTAGAAACCTGCTGTAGCTGAGATAGTTACTACTTTAGCCACATCCTCTCTAGAGGGAAACTGCTCAGAGAAATGTGCTTGAGCTACCTAGGAGAATTGTTCCCTGGGGAGGTATTTACATTTCTTTTTTTCAGAAGGAGTCTCCCTCTGTCGCCCAGGCTGGAGTGCAGTGGTGCGATCTTGGCTCACTGCAAGCTCCGCCTGTCAAGTTCACGCCATTCTCCTGCCTCAGCCTCCCGAGTAGCTGGGACTACAGGAGCCCGCCACCACGCCCGGCTAATTTAGTAGAGATGAGGTTTCACCATGTTAGCCAGGATGGTCTTGATCCCCTGACCTCGTGATCCACCCGCCTCAGCCTCCCAAAGTGCTGGGATTACAGGCGTGAGCCACCGCGCCTGGCCGGCATTTACTTTTCTTTGATCTCCACTGTACCGGGATAAGCAGGAGAGAGCAGTTACCTAATAGGTTTATACCTACCTAGTTAAAAATGTCCAACTGAGAGCTGTCAATGTGCTAGCAGCCCTCACTCTCAGCGCCTCCTCGGCCTCAGGGTCCACTCTGGGGGCGCTTGAGGACCCCTTCAGCCCACCACGGCACCATGGTAGGCCCTCTGTGCTGGCTGAGGCCTGGGCCGCCTCCCTCTGCCTGCCAGAGGTTTGGAGGGAGGGGCGTGGGCGGGAACCGGGGCTGCGCAGTGGTCCAGGGCCAGTGGGACTTCCTTCCGGCGGGCGCGGCCTGGGCCCCGGCGCGTGCGAGGAGGGCCCTGCACGCGGAGCGCTTGCCGGCGCCCTCCGGCCCGGTGCAAGTGAGGGGCTTAGCACCTGGGCCAGCAGCTGCGGAGGTTGCCCGCGTCCCCCAGCACTGCCGGCCTGCCGGGGCTGCTCTCAAATTCTCGCAGGGCCTTAGCTGCCTAGGGCCTCCCCGCGAGGCAGGGCTCGGGGCCTGCAGCCCGCCATGTCTGAGCTCCCCAACTTGCGGTGGGCTCCCACGCGGCCTGAGTCTCTCCGAAGGGCCCTGCCCCCTGCTCAGTGGCGCCTGGTCCCATCAACAGCCCAAGAGCTGAGGAGTGCAGGCGCCGCTTGGGACTGGCAGGCAGCTCCACCTGCAGGCGGATGCAGGATCCACTAGGTGAAGCCAGCTGGGCTCCTGAGCCGGATGGGGACTTGGAGAACTTTTCTATCTAGTACTCTGTGTCTAGCTCAAGGATTGTAAACACACCAATCAGCACTCTATCAAAACGGACCTATCAGCACTCTGTAAAATAGACCAATCAGCAGGATGTGGGTGGGGTCAGATAAGGGAATAAAAGCAGGCTGCCCCAACCAGCAAGGGCAATGCTCAGGTGCCCTTCCACACTGTGGAAGCATTTTTCTTTCACTCTTTTCAATAAATATTGGTGCTTCTCACTCTTTGGGTTCACACTGTCTTTATGAGCTGTAAAACTCACCGTGAAGGTCTGCAGGTTCACCCCTGAGAGTGAGACCGTGAACCCACCAGAAGGAAGAAGCTCCAGACATATCTGAGTGTCTGAAGGAACAAACTCTGGACACACCATCTTTAAGAACCGTAACACTCACTGCGAGGTCCGCAGCTTCATTCTTGAAGTCAGTGAGACCAAGAACCCACCAATTCCGGAAGCACAACTATTTTACGTAAGTGATTATCAGACCTAATCCACCATGCCTGATACTTCATCAGCACCAGAAAACAGTTATTCACCTAAAACTTATCCCCTTAATGTTATTTTTATTCACTTATTCTACTTATTTTCCCCCATTAGAATTCATAGTTAATAAAAGCAAATCCCTAGATCTTCAATTTTTTCAAATTTTTGCCCCATGTGAAATCTACCTTTTCCATGATGTCATCTTTCCTCTGTAGTCTATCCTTCCACCAAGTTCCAGATAGGAGCTCTTTTGACCCCCATTACCACTTTGAAATGGTATCTACCTTGATCTTCAAATACCCCAAGTTTTTTGACAAGTATGTCACTAAGTCTGTTTCCTGCTCTCTCCATATTGCTATAATCTCTCAGCCTTCCCTTTCTTATATCAGTAACTTCCTTTTATTCATGGATGAATTAAGCACCTGATGTAATATATTTCTGTTCATGTCCTTTCCAGTCTATATTCATAGTGGCGTCAATAACCATCCAATACCCTTACCTCAGTTCCTTAGTCTCCTTACAACCGCACTCCTGAGTTCATTGTCCTTCTCCTTCTCATAAGCATTAACTGCTACATCTTTGTAATCTTCTGCATCTTTGAAATCGTCTGTGGCAGAAAATTTTATAAAAACATTGGAGATAAAAAGAAAATATTTCCACTCTTGTACAGTACTGGTCAGTATAAATTCATACAGATTTACAGCACTGTGCATGTAATAGGATCTCAGCCAGCCCTTCTAGCACCTCAAGTTAACATGATACCTCAGAAAGAGCTTTCAATATGCCAACAGATGATAGTTATCTCAGTCAGCTTACAAAGCAGGAAGCAAACTTAAGAGCAATAACAAATCCACTTTGCATTAGAGTTGAAGCAATGCCTCAATTTCTAATATAAAGCTGAGGACAAATCACTCTTATCAAGTGTGATTTATATTGGGTAATTTCTATGAAAGTTACATTCTTAAGTTCTAAATGCTTATAGTCTTAAATGTATTAAAATATATGAACAATCCTACTTGCACTGAGTTCAAAATTTTTATTTCAAATGGAGATGGCTACTAAATTAATTCCATATAATAAAAATAAGGAAGAAGAAAAGATTAAGAGAAAGAAAAGAATATGTAGATCAATGGAGAGGTGAGAGGGGAAGGGAATAAGAGAGGGAGTGCAGAGGAAGAGGAAGGCCACAGTGATTGGAAAGTTTCAAGGCTGTGTTCTCATGTTCTCCAAGGTTACATAGCAAGTAAGTGGCAAAGTGGGACTGAAACCCACTTTTGTCTACTAGAATAATAGCTTTAAGCTCTATATTGTTGATGAAGTTTAGTTTTTAATTCCTTGGATCCAAATTATTTTTATAAAGGCTTGAAATTCACTGCAAATATTTCCAGGTAAACAGTTTGGACCAAGTTCAACCAGTTTTAACAAAAGCAAAGTTGAGGTCATTCATGCTTATTTGTACATGGAAATATATAAAGCTTAGTTATGATTCATATAAAACTAAAGTATGGCTCACTGTAAAAAAAAATCAACCATATTCTTTCTAATTATATTTTATTATTGTTTTCTTTGAATTCACTGTTTGGATGTTTTAGATCACTACACATATTAAATGGTGGTAAAATGTTTTGCTTTTTATATATTTTCAACAATCATTAATAACCTTTCCTTGAAAATAGTTCTGCTTGCTATCCTAATAAATCTGATGAAATTTACCTTTATTACAATCTAATTTTTGGCCCAACTTAAATTTTGTAAATAAAACCCGGCATTTTTAAGGGCTATTGTTTGTTCATTAACAACACTGATTTATAAGTTTACAAAAGGTTTTAGCTGTTAGACAAGCAGAATATGCGGTTCTTTGTGAGTATTTTTCCTTTTTTGGCAATTCCTAAGTACATGTTTGGGTTAAATATACCTAAAAACAAAATAAATATCAATGGCAATGTTAAGGGAATTAAAGTTAAAGAGATATAATTTTTTAAAAATTTGTACCTATTTGAAGTCCAATATTCAGGTTGAATTTCTAGTTTACATACTGCAAACTTAACACAGAATTTTGTTTCAGCAAAGTTGAGTTTTGACTGAGTTCCGGTTTTATTCCCGTAATGCAATAGCCTTGAATGAGTCTTCCTCGCCCATGTATATTTGTTCCAGTGCAATTTTTGCTTTGACCCTCTCCCTGGACCAAATCTGCCATACAGATATATTTAGTTTGACTTATATAGTATTTTTGAAATTAGAAAATGTCACGTAAAAAAAATAGAATATACGATTTTCTTGAAAAATGTGAAAGTTCTAGCAATAATGGTCTAACATTCTATCATGGCAAAATCTGGCAGGAACAGTGGTCTTTGTTGTTTTTCCTAACATTATTTTTCATCATGACCCCTCCTTATCCCATGAAATTGTAATACTACATATAGATGTATATTTGTTGTATGTATATCAAGACTTTATATGTTAATATAGTAAGATTTTCTTCCTCGTACCCTCCAAGGACTAATATTTATCCCTTGGTGTCGATAAAGCTGGGTTTAGAATGAATGCTTTAGAGAACAATGCTTGTGCTTTGTAGCATCTCATGGTCTCCACCACTACCTAACTTACTCCTTTCTAACTGTTCCACTTGTTAATATCATCTGCCTGTTTCTTGGTAAGATTTTGAACTTGAGACTTCTGTTTTAAGTGTTCAAAACTGGCTGCTGACATTAGATACCCATAAATTTTAACTGCTGCATTATCACAGCCTCATATCTTGTATTTGTTGCTTAATGTATAAATGGAATAAAATAGCTTTATCAATTTTTGAGGGAATTTAATAAAATAATATTAACAATGTACTGGGGGATATGTCGTACACATTTTAGTTCTCAACTCATATTAAGAATTAACAGTATTTAAAAATATTAATGCTATTTAAAAAAACATAATAGGACTCTACTGCCCCAAATAATAGTTAACAACCTAAAGCCTCAAGAATAAGACTGTATTTGCTCATTTGGGTATTTGTTTGTTAGTTTGTTTCTACTGAAAATTTAACATGGAAAGAAGTTCCCCTTTGGTTATATGAGTGAAGTCTGAACTAAGTGTTAATTAGCAGGCTAAAACCATTCTTAGAATGTAGAATATTGAAAAAAAAAAATGAGCTAGATGGGAAATTCTAGTCAGCCTTGGACAACAAACCTTCATTTTTTTTCCTGAATAAATACGTTTTATTTAAATTAAGTGGAAAAGATAATTCTGGTGGTCTTTTAGTTTTTTACACATGATCATATTTTATAGTGGTTTATGGGAAAGGTAGAATGATTTCATGGAAAAATGCTAGTTTAGATTCTAGCTAGTCACCATCTGAATCCTGGTTCTATTTCTAAGTAAGCCAGCAAGTATTCTGATTCTCATGAAAAGTGTCATTTATAAACTAGCCTATCTCCACCCCTACTCCTTCTGAGGAGGGTAACGACTCTTGCTCATGTAGGGGAGAAAAAGTAATATCTTTTCCTTGCCCATCACACTGTTAATGACTGACACCCCTATAACAAAAGACAGATTAGAAGAAAAAAACATAGCAAATGTATTTATTCAAGTTTTATGTGGCACAGAGCCTTTAGGAATGAAAACACAAAGGCCCAGGGAAAACTGTATTTTTACGCTTAGGTTTGATGAAGCATAAACAGTCATATGGAAGTAGGTTTGGGCTAAAGGAGTATCATCTAATGGTAACCAATTGAGGAAAACTTAGGCCTGTTTGTTCAGATGTTTCTCTGTGTTTCTTTGCATTATTTTCTTCTGGGTATAGGAGAGGATACCTGCCACATGTGGATTTCCAGAGGAGAAGAAAGAGTGAATTCTTTTTATGACTTTAAGAGGGAAATGTGGGAAAAGATCAGAGAGTGACCTTTCTCTTATGCCAAAGTGCCGTATCTGGGAGCGTCGTATTCTGAGCCTGGTATTTGCTTCTAGAGTTTGTAGTTTTTGTTTGTTTGTTTGTTTCCTGAGTGCAAACAAATCATCTTTTTTTCACTTTTTAAGAAAAAATACTGTACTCAGAAAGGGAGATGTGGAGTTTCCTCAATATGTGATAGAAAAAGGGAGAAGAGGAAGTTGATGAGGGAGACCTTTTTTTTTTTTTTTGGAGATGGAGCCTCTCTTTGTCACCCAGGGTGGAGTGCAGTGGCGCGATTTGGGCTCACTGTAACCTCTGCATCCTGGGTTCAAGCAGTTCTCCTGCCTCAGCCTCCCAAGTAGCTGGGATTACAGGCATGTGCCACCACGTCCAGCTAATTTTTGTATTTTTAGTAGAGATGGGGTTTCACCATGTTGGCCAGGATGGTCTTGATCTCCTGACCTTGTGATCTACCCCGCTTGGTCTCCCAAAGTGGTGGGATTACAGGCGTGAGTCATGGCACCTGTCTGAGGGAGACTCTGAAGAAGGTTGGATAATTTGCGTATTTTGCAGTTACATGCTGAATATTCATCATTCAACATAATGCCCTCTTATTCCCTCTGCCCAGTATGATCCCACACAAACTTTTACTATAATATTAAATTTTTACTATGCGGTAGTTAGCCTGGGAAAACTAGGCCAAAGGAGTCACCAAACCAATTAAGTAGTTTTGAGGATTAAGCGTGATGATGCCAAAATACCTAAAATGTGTTTGGGAACCCTAGGTCCTCAAACAAGTAACTTAAAGTCAGGAATTATGTTTTTACTCACCTTTACATTCTTTTTTTTTTTTTTTTTTTTTTTTGAGGCGGAGTCTCGCTCTGTCCCCCTGGCTGGAGTGCAGTGGCGCGATCTCGGCTCACTGCAAGCTCCGCCTCCCGGGTTCACGCCATTCTCCTGCCTCAGCCTCCCGAGTAGCTGGGACTACAGGCGCCCGCCACCGCGCCCGGCTAATTTTTTGTATTTTTAGTAGAGACGGGGTTTCACCATGGTCTCGATCTCCTGACCTTGTGATCCGCCCGCCTCGGCCTCCCAAAGTGCTGGGATTACAGGCGTGAGCCACCGCGCCCGGCCCACCTTTACATTCTCTTTAGTACCTAGGCTAGAAGTTTCAATAAAAGAAGTGTGTTTTTGTGATGTAGGCCAAGAATGAATATTTCAAACGTCTTTACAGATAAAGTAGCCACATTACTGATATATATCCAAGATGGCTTACCAAGGTAACGTTTATGTGATGGTTTTTTTGTTTGTTTGTTTCAATATACTCTCTTAATCCACCAGATGGAAACATACGGAACATCTCATCATTTCCTGTCATGTTGGCTTAGGTACACATGGGATAAAGTGTGTTAGACTTGGAGTCAAGAGGCCCAAGTTAAAATCCTGTATTGACTACCTTTTAACTTTTTGACTTTGAGTTGTTAATCTAATTTTTTCAGCTTTACTTTCCCAACTTATGAATAACTACAACTACCTCATGGAACTGTTTTGAAGTTCCATGTATATGTTATGTACAGCTAAGCTTCTCACTATACTAGGATCTGAAAAATTATCCCTATATTAATTATCAAATTAAATACCTGTACCAGTCCTGGACTGGATGTTTTATTTAGATCATTACCCTTAGTGGAGGTATAAAAAATAACTGAAAGCTGTATATATCACTAATCAAAAGATCTGTGGTTGTTAGTTCATTTATTTAAATGTTGAGTACTATTATATGCGATTCTTCTATGATTAATGAAAGCAAAAGGAAACTTAATGCAATAGATTATTTATGACTTGATAAATCTACACATTCTTGAATAGTTTTGCTATTTTGTCCAGATAAATAGTGGAGCCAAATAATCCAGGTGTCTTTCAAAGGAGATTAACTAGTTCAATGCCTAGTTACACAGAATCTGAAATGGTACTGTGTTGTTACATAGAAATTAACATTTCAGGGAAAGAAGCTGCCAAATATCATTTCAGCTTCTTTATTTTAAGAAATGCACCTTTTTGGCATCTTTAGTTTTGCAACTTTAGGGCAAATTCACACTTGTGTCCCTAAAGTCAGGGTAAAACAAAATCTTTTCTGTGTATTGAGGAGTTTTGTCCTTCTCAGTATCAATTAGTTCACTGGGCTAGGCCCTGGGCAGGCAATGAGAGCAATTGCAAGGAGCCTAGGAATATAACTCAGAAGGATTCAGATAATTCTGTCTTAAAATGATTTTCCACCATAACTTTCTAAAAATCTAGATCAGTATTAGAATCATCTCAGCAGTCAATGTATGTTCCTGTTAGTATATCTGTTTTCAAGAGGGACAATATTTCACACAAATTGAGGTAACTATAGCAGAAAATGTGGGTTTCTCTTTTGAACTGTTCAAGTTGTTCCAATTTTTCCAAAAAGGAGGTATTTGGAAATAAGAATACCTCTTTGTAATGGATAATTCCCCATATTTCCAGAACAATTTTTGATGGGAAAATGGGACTGAGAGAGAGATTTTGGAAGCCAGTGAGTGTTTAATAACGTGATTTAAATTTTGAAATCAGATGTGACTTCATTTTTAGGCCAAGCAGATGTCATGGGTTATACTGGTTAGACATGTATGGTCTTATGTACTAATCAGGAAAAAAAAATAAAGAACTTTTCTATGTAATGTATATGAAGAAAAGATGAGTATGATAGCAATGAATGAAATAGAAACAATTACGGTTATAGATTAACTTTGAATAGGACTTCTGAATGAATAAAATTCTCAAACACTCACAATATAGCCTCTTAAGTGTTTTTGTGTTAGTCTGTACAGGTACTATTGCATTCAATTTGCAGATACCCAAGGCCATACATCTCCAGACTTCTGCTAAATAAAGAACTCCATTTATAGCCAGTAACTGGTGTAGGGAAAGTCACTCTGTAGTAATCCAAAATGGAAAAGGGGCAGAAGTCATCTCCAATCCATCACAAAAGGACACTGAAAAATGTTTCCTACAAAGTTTGAAGGAAACTAAAAGTGTAAAAGAGAGTCAAATAAAAGAATAACAAAGTAGATAACCACTATCTATAGATAAAATAAATGGCTCTTTAAATATTTTTGAGAATAAGTCCTTGTGAAAATTTTTAAATGAGGTCTTAGCGATACTTCTTCTGAAACATTCCTAGCATTAAATTTTGCCCAGTAAATGTTCTATGGAGAATTAAAATATAATTGTATATAAAATAAAACTATAAATAATGCTTCACAGTGCAATTCCGTTTTGTTTTATGATATATTTGATTTATGTATACTTAAAATTATATTCGAATTTAAAAATTTTAATATCTATATTTCATCTATCATCCCATAATATATACCAACCAAATTATATCATAATCCACTTATAAGCTCTTAATTATATGTAATCTACTTAAATTTCAATAAATATATGCTTCTTTATTAAATTTTTTTCTCACAAACCTCTTTATTTAAAAAATATTTAACTAAATGCATTTTGTTTCATTACAGAACTCTTTGTAATTGTTATATATTTTGGGAAATTTTATAAACATACACTGATCCTCTATTTCTTATTTCCTATTTTTGTATTAAATTTTATTCATCTATTAACATTATTCTTTTTGTTTTGGCTTACCTTCGGTAATCTTTATTTTTAGCTTTCCTATTTATTTTGTTTTATATGCAAATTGTGCAACTGCAGGCAGCTTGAACATCAAACTAATAAGATACCCATCTTAGGAACCTTCCAAAGTTGTGTGTCAGATTGTATTTATAATGATATTTTCAGTTTCTTAAAGAGAGTCACACACTTTTACAAGTTTTGGGTCTCATCAGACCTGGATTTTATCATTTGCTAACAGCACACAGTTGGATTTTTTAAATAAAATCTGAAAATATTTATTTTATTTTAACAGGGGTGTTCAGCACTATTATTGTTGAGATGCTTGATCTATCTTCTGTTGTATTTTTTCACATTTTTTGTGTGCCTCCTTTATGTTCTTCTTTTTTTTTTTTTTTGTATTGTTTTTATATTGATGTGGGTCAGGAAAAGCTACCCAAAAATATGACAGACTTCATTCCAGGGGTGCCCACCCTATCCTCATAGGAAAGAAGTGTTCCTATCTCTGTAGATTCAGGGACATAGAGAAGAATCTGAATAAACAGACCTTGCTAATTCCCTCCAGTTTGTTACCCTATTTTGTCTAAGGATACTTCCCCACAACTGTCCACTCTTTATCAAACCTAAGTATATAAATACACAGATTTCCCTGTTTCTTTCCATCTTCATAAGTCACCTGCATCACATATACTTCATATTAAGTAAATTTGCTAGTTTTCTTTTTCTTTTTTTTTTTCTTTTCTTTTCTTTTTTTTATTTTGAGACAGGATCTCACCCTGTTGCCTAGGCTGGAGTACAATGGCATGATCTCGGCTCACTGCAGCCTCCACCAGTCAGGTTCAAACGATTCTCCTGCCTCAGCCTCTCCAGTCACTGTGATTACAGGTATCTGCCACCATCCCCAGCTAATTTTTGTACTATTAGTAGAGACAGGGTTTCACCATGTTGGCCAGGCTGGTCTTGAACTCCTGACCTCATGATCCACCCACCTTGGCCTCCCAAAGTGCTGGGATTACAGGCATGAGTCACCACACCCACACATTTGCTAGCTTTTTACTCGTTAATCTGTCTTCTGTTACAGGTACCTCAGCCATGAGCCTTGTGATGGGAAAGAAAGATAATTTTTTCCAAAACAAAATAGACTATGTTTTATTTACATTTATCATTTTGTGTTAGTTTATTCATGTCTTACAAGAGTTGATAAAAAATATTTTCATTATGAAAAATTATTTTATTTCAAGTTTTTATTTCGTCTGTTACATAGAATTCATTTAGGAGTGATTTTTGTTTTTAAAAAAAGGAAACAGTATTTTAGTTTCTGGTAACAATTGTATTTTAAATGATCAAATAAATTGGCACATAAATTGGCTGCATATATCTAAATTCTGTGGATGTGTTCAACAAATTAGCATGCTATAAATTTTTGCCTTCTAGGCACACTTAAAAAGTTGTGTCCATTGTGCCTGTTCACTTAATCTGATTAATTATATTATTTAAGTTATTTATATCTTTTTTGATGTTGTTTATTTTTTCTGTGAAAGGCCATAAAGTACATTCAGTGTTGTCATTCTAATTTTACTTATGTTCAATTATTTTCCTTGTGGTTCTAATCACTTTTCCCCAAGTATTTTGCTACAATATTTGGCATGTACGTTTATAAACTATCATATATTCATTATAATCTATCCCTTATTTATGATGCCTCTCTCTGTTTTGAATTCCACTTTGCTTCACATTATCACTTTATCTTTATTAATATATATTTAAGAAGACATGTTAATTTTATTCTTGTTAATGTTTCTGTTACTTATATTCCTCAATGTTTCTTTTGCTGTATCAATGATGGTTTGGTTGTTTTCATCATCTCAGGTTATTTAGAGGATAGTATTCTGCTTCTACTTACATGTTTTTATCATTGTGGTTTTCTAAAGCAAATCTTAAACTTCAGTAAGTCAAGAATGGAAAATCTCAACCTAACTAGCATAAAGCTTAGCATACTCTTACTGCTTCCTCATCTTCCCTTCACAAAAAGTTTAGTAAACATAACATGAAATTTGGGACTTACCTCCTAGTGGAAGGAGTATTTCCATGTAAGATTTGAAATTGTTCTGTAATGAAGAGTTGTCCCTTTCCCCACATTTATTTACTTAATAATTAATGTCAGGATTAATGTTTTATACTTTGGTTATAGTTACATTGTACTTTATTTATTTCGTTAGTTGAATTGTTCCAGCTTTTGGCTGATGAGAACTCTTTCAGGATGTTTCCTGTGTCCTTTTGATATGGCCAAAATCTTTTGTTTTTGCATACTTCCTTACTTTCTGGTTTGTCCTATTTTAATATAAAGTTATTTGTCCTATTATTATTATGCGATAACAGTTCTTTACTCTAAATATAAGTTTTATATTAGGTGTATGTTTGCAAATATTTTCATCCAATTTGTATCTTAATTTTCATTTTCTTAATACTGGTTGTGAAGCACAAACATTTTTAAATTTAATAAAGTCAAGTTTAACAACTTTTTAATGGTTCATGCTTTTTGTGCCTTATTCAAAAAATGTTTACCTAAACTAAGTTCACGAGTATTTTCTTTTATGATTTTTTAAAAATAGTTTTATAGTTTTAGAGCTTATATTTAAATCAATGATCTATTTCATGTAAATGTTTATATATGATATGAGACAGAAGTCAAAGTTTATTTTTGCAGTCTTTCTAGTGAGTAGAACAAGCTTGTAATACAGGCACCATATAGACTCTTCAGAAGGATATCACCTCAGTAGTAGGACTAAAACAGTTCTACTAAAGGCTATTCTAAACCTGCTCTTAAAAGAGCATTAAAACAAACTTCAAAAGAATCAAACTGATTCCAAGTAACTATCAGATGGGAACACCAGCCCTCTTTGAGCTTCGGAAATTCTCTGACCTCCTTCTTTTCAGTGGTTCTTTCCATGGCCTCAGATAGTTCCCTATCACATATGAACAGATTAGTGCCTAACTATGGGGTTAAAGAGACCTCTCTTCCATCTCAAGATCTGAAGACTTTCTCCTTATAAAGTCGCCTCCTCTCTAGTATTTAGCTTTGCAAATTCTAGGTTCTTGGACTGCTTAGCTCTGTCGCCTTAACTTCATGAGAAATCTGGACTCTGTTTCTCCACTATGGCATTGCCCATAAACTGCCTCCAAGCAGTCAGTTAGGGCAATGGTAGAGCTCATCTTGTTTCTGTCCCTCTTCTCAGGAACAAATGTCCTGTTCTGTTTGCTATCCCATTTCTGAAAACTAGTATTCCTTATATAGTGTCTGTTTTTCTGTTTTATAAAGTGGGAGGTAAATCTTGTCCCTGTTGATTCATAATGCCTGGAACCTAAATGTGTTTTGTACAGTGTGTTAGCATGACAACTTGTTTTGTGTAGTGTATTAGGGTGACAACTTGTGTTTTTACCCCACATGAAACATGTTCAAAAACAGCAAAACTCTTTTAAATGTTTGTTATAAATAAAACAGTGATTAAATAATATATGTCTCTTTTAAAGCTAATTTTACATGGCTCCTTTTAGAAATAAAACTTGTGCCATTCTTTCTAGATGTATACATTATTGGATTGTTTAACTTTCAATTTAAAAAGCCCGAGATGCTTGATTATTAGAGTTAGATTCATAATTAAATTTTATTAAAAGTGTAAAAATGTCACTGCACCTGGCATATAGTCAGTTATTGAAAGAGGGAGAATGATAATTAGGAAATGAATGTAATGAGAGAAAAATTAAGGAAAAAAAGAAGTTAGGACTTTGATGGGCAGTGGAAAAGAGATTTTGGGAATTCAGCTTTAAAATAGTGAGTGAAACAAGTAGTTTCAAGTAGTTATTTCCCTACTGACTGTCAGTCCAAGACTCTTTCCTTTGTACCACACAGCCTTCTCTCTTAATGAAAATGCTTTAAAAGGACTATTTAAGTTTTTCTACAATAAATTGACCAAGATTTTTATCATTCAAAGAATGTCAGCTCTTGCCTGACTCAACTAAGATAGTTGAACACAAAGTAATCCATGCTATGAATAAAGACCAGAAAAATAAAATATTTCTAAAATGCCATCTTTGTTCTAACTGAAGTATTTAAGGCACTTAGTTTTTGTCACAACAGGCACTTAAAAACAGGAAGGTTGAAATAAACATCATATATACAGAAAGTGTAAAAGGAGACTATAACAACTAAGACCAGTAGTGATGAATCACACTAAGTTGCCCGTCAGCACTTATGAACACATTTATTTCATCTGTACAAGGAAGAATATTCATAGATATTCTTTTCAAATTTTACTCTGATAATTCATATGTATTTTGAATAAACCTCTTTGAAGGCTAACATTTAATTTCCTCTAAATAGTCAAGTTGATTTAACACTAGGGGAGCAGCAAATTTATGAGGACCGAATAGTCAATATGATTTTCTAGGTATTCAGATGCTTTGTTGCAGCCTAGTTATCAACAATTCAAATATTTTGAATATTCAAAGTATGAAGAAATTGACTACTAAGGAATAGACTTCAAACTTACAATACATTTTCAAATTAAGACCACCCAATGTTCATGCAAATATCGAAGGGGTTTTGGCCACAGTGCAAATCACCCTAAAGGGTTATTTTTATACCCTTACTTCTAAAAGACTCTATTTCTGTGTTATGTGTAACGTTTTATAAGACTGCTGATGATATAGATAAAATGAAACTTGGAATGCAAGAATAATGCCCCAAATTCATGCATGTTAAATATAGTATATTATGGCCACAGAAAAACACATACAAATTAAATTAATTGCAGGCTATGTCTCTTATAGTAACAATAGGTTCCACTGAGTTCTCTGTATTTTTCCATTTTGTTCAGAGTCATGTGAATTTGTGAGACACATAACCATAGATACAGACAAATTCTATTTGATATAACCTTGTTTTCCTTTATGTAAAATTAATCCATAGCATTATCTTCTTGCTACAATGTATAATCCATTTTGTTTGTTCATTCATATTAAACCTCCTTTAAAATAGGAATTAAGGTAACTTACAAAGATGCATGCATACCACATTATAAAAACAAATAAATGAAAGATCTGGAAGAAATCATATACAGACAATTAAAATATAAAATAAACCCAGAAGGAAAGGTAGCATCTCAACCACATGTCACATGGACCCCCCTTCCCCACATACAATTTGAAAGTTGTCAGAGAAAGGAATAAAAAGAGGCTTGACTTAGTTAAAAAAATTATTACTGTTATTTTTACACAATTCAGGTAAAAATTCTCCATTTAAAAACTCAAACTTTCCTCAAATTCTATTACATGACATAAACAACTCCTTACAACATGGTGTCATCCTCTTTTTTTTTTTTTTTTTTTTTTTTTTGACAGAGTCTTGCTCTCTCGCCAGGCTGGAACACCTGGTGCACTGCGATCTGGGCTCACTGCAACCTCCGCCTCCTGGGTTCAAGTGATTCTCCTGCCTCAGCCTCCTGAGTAGCTGGAACAACAGGCGCATGCCACCACGCCACCACGCCCCCCTTATTTTTGTATTTTTAGTAGAGAGGGGTTTCACCATGTTGACCAGGATGGCCTCGATCTCTTGATCTCTTGATCTCTTGATCTCTTGATCTCTTGATCTGCCCACCTCGGCATCCCAATGTGCTGGGATTACAGGGACGAGCCACAGCGTCTGGCTGCATCACCCTCTTTTTAAGTAAAATCTTCACTGTTCTTTCATGTGCAGTGTGATCTGGTTACCCAGAGTGTCTCTCCATTTCTCTCAATGTCATCTTCTTGCACTCTTTGCTTTTGAACCTTTTGCATGGAGAGCCAGCTTCAATCTCTTTTTCTTGGTGAAATGTCATGAAACCTTTAAGACCAATTTAGTGTTTCTCACTCTCTGAAGACTTCTCTAGGGCTAAAGAATATGTTGGTCACCTAGTTTATGTGTACCATTAGTGTTTTAAACCAATTTGTATAATAGCATAATAGGTTCTCTCAAAACCCTTCTGATAATTTCTCATATGCTTATTAGCCCCAATACACTGAGAAGATGGAGACTGTATCTTGTTCAATTCTACATTCTCAGTTCCTAGCCCATTATAAATAGACACCTTGTGAGTGTCAGATGCACAATAAATTGGCTTAGAGCTAACAGTAGAAGGGGTGAAATTTTAAGAATGAAAACAGATGAGTAAGACTAATAAAAAGACTGAGTGCCAAAATACCTCAAAGGGAATCATGATTTTAAAACATAAAAATGTGTCATTAGTTGATCTGAATTAACCTGTACAATTAGTGGATTCTTTTTAAAAAAAAAAAAAAACTCATATTAATATGGATGAAATTTTGAAATGCTTAGCATTACCAGTAAAATCCATATAAAATTTCATCCAATGTGAGTCATATTGTTAAAGAAAGTCACCTCCTTTAGTCTGCACATTGAAGGCATTTTATTGTATTACATATAGCCTGCCTTTGTGGCTGTGATGAGCTATCACAGTCCAATTTTATTCCAATTGCACAGTACAAAGCAGTTCTCCTAGGAGCTGCTTTTGAAGATTAAAGCATAGAAATAATTTTATTAATGCAATTTTATTTTATATAACACCACACTTCAGCAAGCCTAAATTCTTCATGAGTATCAGCATTATCTATATAGAATTTAATTTACCAGTGGTCCTATGTGAAAATGCTGTTTTCCTATCCACAAAAGTACTTGAGTAGGTAACCTAACAGTTAATGCTTGCTGTAAATTAATCAAAGTTTCACCAGAAACTGCAAAACTAGTAGTATCAGGGTCAGTAACATACTTCAATTGTGTCCATTTTATATTTTACAAAGTTCTTATCCATAATGTCATTTAGCCTTATTGCAGTTTTGTGACCCAAGAATTGTTTGCTAGTTTATTTTAAGTAAGTAGAGAAAATAGGCCTAGAGAACTAAAAGTGACTTCTCGGTGTCATGGGACAGAGGAGGGTAGATTTTGGATTGGAACTGAGGCTGTGTAACCTCTGGCTCAGAAACGTTTTTTTTTTCCTCTTGAATAATTTTCTTCTTATCTCATCTTTGGAATGGTTTACAGAAAATTATGATGTCAGGTCAAGAGTTTAGAATAAAAGAGGGCACATAAGACATACAGGGAGCTAGAAGAAAGTCACAAGTCACTCAGAAAACATTCATTTGTGCATTGATTCTTGCAAGAAATACTGGACAACTATTAAGGAACTTCCACTCTACTAAGTTCTGGATTTAGCATTAGACATACAGATTTCTACTATGTGCTAAGGAGTTTACTGGGCTCTGTAGATAACATAAAAATTGGATTTAAATCATGTTTAAATATGTAGAAATTACAATGTCTTAAAAATTCTGATTAAAAAAATGAAAACAAATATATTTAAATAATTGGAAAATTTAAGAATACACATAGGAAGAGTACTTTCAGAATGTCATAATAAAGACCACCAGAAATCTCCATAAAAACAATGAGATTTGCAAACACTGTCAAAATCAACTTTTTCAGGACTTTGAAAATTAATAAAAGTCTTACAACAATCTGAGAAGCATTTATTCAGTAAAATGACTACATCTGCTTAAGAAAAGCAAGCTTTGTGGCATTATAATTTGCCCTTATATCAGTCCTATCTTTTTAGCTCTGTGGTAATCTTGTAAGCCAAAAGGCGCAAAATCACGGTAGCTGGAAAATAAACAGCCTAGCAGCCACTGAGGGAGTAGAACATGTTTTTAGCTCCTCAAAGGACCATTTGTCAGATATTTGTCATTATTTGACTTGTTTGTCAGCTCCTAGGAATCCTCCTCTTTAGGACTTCTCTTTATTTGACCTGACTCAAGGTTCATTCAGTAAAAACAGTCTTTTGGTTGAAAACAATGATCATTACTTTCTTAACGTCAGAGCTACCAAAGAAGGGAACAATAGTTGGGACCAATTAGTTTAACTAAAGAAGTTAGAAAGAAAATGCCTAAAAATGAGAATTAGAAGTAGATAGGGGATTTTGAAAACCTCTGACATATTTCTTGTCACATAAATGTACAAGCCTGTTTGCATTTTCAGAAAATAATTAATACTCTAATCTCATCTTTCTAGCTTACTTTGAGTTTCTTTGCACTCAGAAAGTGAAGGCTAAGGCAATGTTGTAAATGCTGGAGTGTTAGAGGCACAGCACAACATGCATGTGCAGTCTCTCAGTAAAAACTAGAAAATATATTAGTTCAAGGCATTTGAGGAAATTTCTGTGCAAATATTAGCTCATCAAGTGGACATTTCAGTAATTATAATTGACAAAGAATATGGACTTTACAAAATTAGTTCAGGAAAGTCAGTAGGAAACCAACAACCCGAAAACAGCAACAAAAACAAACACAAAGGAATAGAAGAGAAAGCATCCACTTTCTAGAACTACCAGATTATTTTATTTAAAATATCTTGTTTTCAACAAAAGTGAGATGTGTAGAGACACATGAAAGTATAAACCAGAAAAAAAAGTTAATAAAAACTGTCCCTGAGGTAACCCAGGCTTAGATTCACTCAATAAAGACTTCATTATAAATATATTCAAAGAAGCAAAAAAAAAAAAAAAAAAAAACTCCAATATGTAAAGAAATAAAGAAAAGCATGAGAATTCTACTCACTAAATAGAGAATAACAGTAAAGAGACAAAAATTTTATTTAAAAAAAGAAGCAAATAGAAATTCTGGAGTAACAGATTAGAAAGGCTGAAATAGGAAATTGTTAAAGGGGCTCAATAGCAGATTTGAGCTGGCTGAAGAAAGAATCAGAGAACCTGAAGATAGGTCAGTTGAGATTATCCAGTCTGAGAAAATAAAAATAAAATAAAATAAAAATAGAGCCTCAGAAAAATGTGGGACATCATCAAGCATATATACCAACATACTCAGAAAAGAGAAATGGAGGTGGGGTGGAGGCACAGGGAGAGAAGAGGCAGAAATAAAATTTTAAGTAATAGGAAAAATATTTATCTACATTTAAAAAGCTCAGCGATCCACACTATGAAAAGACAAAGAGAAAATCCTGAAAGCACTAAGAGATAGGTAGGAGATACGTGACAATTCACATACCTATGACCCTCAATAAGGCTAACAGATGATCAGGCGATTTATCATTAGAAACCATGGAGATCAGAAGGAAGTAGAATTACATATTTAAAGTGCTGAAAGAAAAATAATATCACCAGGAATTTTATGTGTAGCAAAATCATCCTTCAAAAATGAAGGAGAAATTAAAATGTACCCAGGTAAACAGAGACTAAGCAAATTTTTTAGTAGCAGACTTGCCCGTCCTGAAATACTAAACAGAACCCTTCAGGGTGACTTGAAGGTCTACTAAATAATAATTTGGTTCCACATGAAGATATAAGGTATACATGCATTTTTGTTTATACTTTTTCTTTGTGCTGAATTATTTTTTTAAAACCTGCAGAAGGCAATAAATATAAAACTGTGCTAAGGTGCATATAATGTACAAATATGTAATTTGTGATTATAATATCACAAAGGACTGAGGAAGAAAGAGAGCCACATAAAAGCAATATTTTGTATAATAATCTAATTATGGTGGTATTAATCTGAACTAGACTTTTAAAAATTGTTATACCCAAAGAAACCACTAAAAAAAATGTTTCACAAGGAATGTAGATAACATCCAATATGAGTAGATAGCAAATATTGTTTCAGGTAAGAATATGTTGTTAAAATTCTGTATTTGCTTTTAATGTATCAGGCATTGGTGATTCAAAATGATTTCTTTTTTTGAGAGGTTCTCTGTTGCTTGGGCTGGAATGCAGTAGTGTAGTGACTCACTGCAACCTGGAACTTCAGGGCTCAAGCAATCATTCTACCCCAACCACCAAAGTAACTAGGACCACAGGTGCATGCCACCACACCTAGCTAATTTTTTATCTTTTGTAGATACAGGGTCTACTTGTGTTGCCCAGGCTGGTCTCAGACTCCTGGGCTCAAATAATCCTCCCATCTCAGCCTCTTAAAATGCTGGGGATTATAAGTGTGAGCCACCACGTCTGGGCTCAAAATGAATTCTGACTATTATGGAGTTACTAATGTTTGTTCTAAAATATTCTGTTCTCTCTTTGATTAGGATTATACTTACCTGCTCCCTTTGAATCCAGAAGCCATGTGTCTTAATTTGACCAATATAATGTAGCAGAAATAACATGCCTTGGCTTCAGGATAAAACTATGCGCCAGTGTGTCATCTACCATGCCCATTTTTTCTGCCTTAGCATTAATGGAAGCACGTGTAGAGACTGAGTCTTCATGGATTTTATGTCCCTGAGTGACCATGATATTCCAAAACCTCTTCTAGTTCAAGTTAGACTGGAACTGCTAGTAGAAGTAAACTTGTGTTAAGCCAATGAGATTTGGGGTAATTTGTTATTTCAATGTAAGAATTATAATGGATGATAGTAAAAGTATAATTTATTGCAGGGCCTTTATCTAGGATTATTCACTCCATGAATAGTTGTGTTTAACAAAATACTTCTATAATTTGAAATTTTTTAAAAATTATTTTACATGAACCTTACTAGGTGGTCTATTTAAAATCTGAATTAATTGTGAAATTTGTGATTCTCTCCCAGAAACTTTTGCTCTAATTGCACAGTTTTTCTCTGTTATCTTCTAAAGAAGCAATTTGCATTCCTGTTTCCAAGACTTTTTTCTTCTCTTTCCATTTGGAATACTTCTTCAATTACCATACTTGGATTACATCTTAAAATCTTATCAAATCTTCAGTGATCCAATTCAAGTCATATTTTATTGATATGGTTAGGCTCAGTGTCCCGCCCAAATCTCATCTTGAGTTGTAATCCCCGTAATCCTCACATGTCTAGGGAGAGACCAGGTGGAGGTACTTGAATCATAAGGGTGGTTTCTTCTATGCTGTTCTCACAATAGTGAGTGAGTTCTCACAAGATCTGATGATTTTATAATGGGCTCTTCCTCCTTCTCTCTGTAATTTCCTTCCTGCTGCCTTGTGAAGAAGGTGTCTTGCTTCTCTTTCACCTTCTGCCATGATTGTAAGTTTCCTGAGGCCTCCACAGCCATGCTGACCTTGAGTCAATTAAACCTCATGCCGTTATAAATTACCCAGTCTCAGGCAGTTCATTATAGCAGTATAAAAACAGACTAATACAGTAAATTGGTATTGAGGTCGTGGGGCACTGCTATAAAGATGCCTGAACATGTGAAAGCAACTTTGGAACTGGGTAATGGACAGAGGTTGGAGCAGTGTGGAGGGCTCAGAAGAAGACAGGAAGATGTGGGAATATTTGGAAATTCCTAGATAATTTTTGAATGATTTTGACCACAACACTGACAGTGATATGGACAATGAAGTCCAGGCTGAGGTTGTCTCAGATGGAAATGAGCAACTTCTTGGCACCTGAAGCAAAGGTGATCCTTTCTATGCTTTAGCAAATATACTGGCAGCATTTTGCCCCTGCTATAGAGATCTATGAAACTTTGAACTTGAGAGTGACAATTTAGGATATCTGGTGGAAGAACTTTCTAAGCAGCAAAGCATTCGAAATGTGACTTGGATGCTCCTAAAAGCATTCAGTTTTATGTATTCACAAAGATATGGTTTGGAATTGAAACTTATGTTTAAAAGTGAAGCAGAGCATAAAAGTTCAGAAAATTTGCCACCTCATGATGCAATAGATCAGAAAACCCCATTATCTGAGGAGAAATTCAAGCCAGCTGCAGAAATTTGCATGAGTAATGAGAAGCTAAATGTTAATCACCAAGACAATAGGGCAAATGTCTCCAGGGCATGTGAGAGGTTTTCACGGCAGCCCCTCCCATCACAGGTTTAGAGGCCTTAGAGGGAAAAAAAAATGGTTTTATGGGCTGGGCCAAGGACATTCCTGCTTTGTGCACTCTCAGGATTTTGTGTTGTGTATCCCAGCCATGGCCAAAAGGAACCAACATACAGTTCAGGTTGTCGCTTCAGAGGGAGCCAGCAAGCCCAAAGCCTTGGCAGCTTACTTATGATGTTGGCCTGCAGATGCACAAAAGTCAAGAATTGAGGTTTGGGAACTTAGCCTAGATTTCAGAGGATTTATGGAAACCCCTGGATGTCCAGGCAAAAGTTTGCTGCAGGGGTGGAGCCTTCATGGAGATCTCTGCTAGGGCAGTGCAGAAGGAAAATGTGGGGTTGGAGGCTCCATGGAGAGTCCCCACTAGGGTACTGCCTAGTGGAGTTGTGATAAGGGGGCCACTGTCCTCCAGACCCCAGAATGGTAGATCCACCAATAGCTTGCACTGTACACCTGGAAAAGCCACAGACACTCAATGCCAGTTCATGAAAGCAGCTGGCAGGGGTCTGTCCAATGCCATGGGAGCCCCCATCTTGCATCAGCATGACCTGGATGTAAGACAAGGAGTCAAGGAGATTATTTTGGAGTTTTAATATTTGATGGCACTGCTGGATTTTGAACTTGCATAGGGCTTGAAGCCCCTTCATTTTGGCCAATTTCTCCCATTTGGAATGAATGTATTTACCAATGCCTGAACCCCCATTGTATTTCGGAAGCAACTAACTTGCTTTTGATTTTACAGGTTCATAGGTGGAAGGCACTTCTAGTTTAGATTTTAGAATTTGAAATAATAACTTTCATATGAGTCTTTGGACTTTGACTTTTGTTAATCCTGGAATTAATTAAGACTTTGGGAGACTGTTGGGAAGGCATGATTGACTTTGAAATGTGAAAGGGACATGAGATTTTGGATGGGCTAGTGGCAAAATGACATGGTTATGCTTTGTGTTCCCACCTGAATTTCATCCAGAATTATAATCCCCATAATCCTTATGTGTCAAGGGAGGTACCAGGTGAAGGTAATTGAATCATAAGGGTGGTTTCCCCCTTGCTGTTCTCATGATAGTGAGTTCTCACAATATCTGATGGTTTTATAAAGGAGTCTTCCCTGCTTTTCCTGAAACTCCTCCTTCCTGCTGCTTTGTGAAGAAAATGCATTGCTTCCCTTTCACCTTCTGCCATAATTGTAAGCTTCCTGAGGCCTCCCCAGCCATGTTAAACTGTGGGTCAATTAACCTTCCTTTATAAATTACCCAGTCTCAAGGAGTTATTTATAGCACTATGAAAATGGACTAATACATTTTATATCAGGATTTTTCCTATTTTTATACTTCAAATAGATAACAAAATAATAATGCTGCATATATTGAGGATCAGTAATGTGCAAAACACTGTATTCACTGTTTTGCATGTGTTATGCTGTTTAGTCTTTGCAGCAAGGTCTAACAAAAGACTTAGGCTAAGAAATATCATGCCAAGCTGATGTGCCTCATACAATGCTAACCCCTATTTATAGAATTAGTATTTTTTTATAAACTACAATATTACACTTTCAACTATTTTTATTATGAAACCTTACTGCATTTGACTCAGAAACCAAGTCATTTATTTTCTCATAATTCCATCATGTACTTTAGTTCTGTCTTTGAGGTTAGCTGTAAACTCGGGTTTCATGTTGACTTTGTATCTCATTCCCCACAGAAGTGACTATCATTACAAATATTCTAGTTTAGATTTTAGAATTTGAAATAATAACAAAGGTGGTGCATGCAATACTTAAAGTCATAAAGTATGATATGGAACCTTAAAACTAAAACACTTGTTTTAGCTGAGAAAATAATTTCAGTGATTAGGAAGAAAAGGTGAGGCAAAGACAATTATTTTACATGAGTTACAGCCTGTTTATTTGTAGAATCATATCAATATATACACATCTATGCTGACTTTTTCATTTTTATTTCCAGTTGTGCAGATATAGATTTAGTTGCTAAGCGTGTGGCCTATTTAGTTTGCTACAAGGGAAAAGAAAAATAATAATGCATATCAAGTGCTTCCTCTATGGAAAAATGTGGCTAACGTTAATGAAAACCTTAAGGGTTATCAAAAGTATCAAGGATGCCATCTTAATGTTCTAACCCATAATAGGTGTTTTAATATTAATTACTGTTTCTGAAGGCTGTGTAATCAGTAACAGAGTCCAAATTCAAAGCCCCATGTATCTACCTCCAAAAATTTGTGCATTTCACCTCATACTACCCAGTGTTCAAATTTTTTGCTAGAGATAGTTACAATGCCCATCAGATTTACTATGATTTCTTTATTCTGTTGAGGTTTATTCTGCTCTTTTACTGCACTTAAATATTATGAGCAGCCAACAATCTAGTTTCACATGACAAGACATTGTCAAAGAAAAACCACTGACACTTACCTTTGCAAGTGACAAGTGCTGTTTTCCAAGGAATACATAAAATGGTTAAAAAATTAAAACCTCAGAGTTTTTGTCTGTTTGTTTAGAATCGACTGGGTTTCATACTTTATTGTTGCTTTGATACTTGCCAAATTAGTGCTTCAGTACTAACATTTTTAAAGTATATTTTTGTCTCTATCATACTCTTTCTTCTATTTTTTTCTTGCTGACCTGTAATCATAATGAAAGCACTTATACATCTTTTGTCCTGTTTCACTTTTCAAAACAAGTACTAATCACCATCATTCTGGAATCTGAATGTCAGAGTCAATCATATCAATATTTACCCTTGTATTAGTCCATTCTTGCATTACTGTAAAGAACTACCTGAGACTGGTTAATTTATTTTAAAAACCAAATGTTTTAATTGGCTCATGATTCCACAGCCTGTATAGGAAGCATGGCTATGAAGGCCTTGGGAAATTGGCAATCATGGCAAAAGATGAAGAGGAAGCAGGCACATCTTACATGGGCAGAGAAGGAGGAAGAGAAAGAGGGGTGAGTTACTACATACTTTTGAAAAAGCAGATCTTGTGAGAACTCACTATTACAAGAAAAAGGAGAAAAATCCACCCCCGTGATCCAATCACATCCTACCAGGTTCCTCATCTAACACTGGGAATTATAATTTGACACAAGATTTGTACAAGAACACAGACCAAAACCACATCATTCTGCCCCTGGCCTCTCCCAGATCTCATGTCCTTCTCACATTTCAAAACACAATCATGCATTCCCAACAGTCCCTCAAAGTCTTAATTCATTCCAGCAATAACTCAAAGTCCAAAGTCTCATCTGAGACAAAGTTACTTCCATCCACCTATGAGCCATTAAAATTAAAAACAAGTTAGTTACTTCCAAAATACAATGGTGGTTTAGGCAATGGATAAATACTGCCTTTTCAAAAGGGAGAAATCAACCAAAACAAGAGGGCTGCAGACCCCATGCAAGTCCAAAACCCAGCAGGGCACTTGTTAAATCTTAAATCTCAAAAATAATATCCTTTGACTCTATGTCTCACATCCAAGCCACAGTGATGCAAGGGATAGGCTCGCAAGGCCCTGGGCAGCTCCACCCCTGTGGTTCTGCAGGGCTAGGTTCCTATGACTGCTCTCAAGGGCTGGCATTGAGTGTCTTCAGCTTTGCCAGGTGCACAGTACAAGCTGTCAGTGGATCTATCATTCTGGAGTCTTGAGGATGGTGGCATCTTCTCACAGCTCCACTAGGCAGTGCATCAGTGGGGAATCTGTGTAGTGGCTCCAACCCCATATTTTCTCTCTCCACTGCCTAGTAGAGGTTCTCCATGAGGGCTCTGCCCCTGCAGAAGGGTTCTGTTTGGACATTCAAGTATTTTTGTACATGCTCTGAAATCTAGCCAGAGGCTCCCAAGCCTAAACTCTTGTCCTCTGTGCACCCATAGACTTAACACCACGTGGAAGCCACCAAGGATTGTGACTTGTACACTCTGGAGCAGTGACCTGAGACATATCTGGGGACCTTTTGGCCACAGCTGGAGGTAGAGTGGCTAGGATGCAGGGACTAATGCCCTGAGGTTGTGCAAGGCAGTGGGTTCCTAGGCCTGACCCATGAAACCATTCTTCCCTCCTAGGCCTCTGGACCTATGAGGGGAGGAGCTACTGTGAAGGTCTCTGAAATGCCTTTGAGGTATTGTCCCCATTGTCATTGCTATAAACATTCAGCTCCTCTTTACTTATGCAAATTCCTACAGCTGGCTTGAATCTCTCCCCAGAAAGTGAGTTTTTCTTTTCTACCACATGGTCAGGCTGCAAATATTCTAAACTTTTATGTTCTGCTTCCCTTTATATAAAAGCTCCAGTTTCAGATAATCTCTTTGCTCACACATATGACCATATGCTATTAGAAGCAGCCAGGCTACATCTTGAATGCTTTGCTGCTTAGAAATTTGTTCTGCCAGATACTCCAAATCATCACTCAAATTCAAAGTTCCACAGATCCCTCGAGCAGAGGCACAATGCTGCCAGTCTCTTTGCTAAAGCACAGCAAGAGTAACTACTCCAGTTCTCAATAAATTCCTCATCTCTATCCGAGATCATCTCAGCCTGTAATGCATTGTCCATATCCCTATTAGCATTTTGGGCACTACAATTTAACAAGTCCCTAGAAAGTTCCAGACTTTCTCTCATCTTTCTATCTTCTTCTGAGCCTTTCAAACTGTTCCAACCTCTGTTACTCAGTTCCAAAGTTGTTTTCACTTTTTCAGATACCTTTATAGAGTTGCCCCACTCCTGATGCCAATTTTCTGTATTAGTCTGTTCTCACATTCCTACAGAGAACTACCCAAGACTGGGTAATTTATTTTTAAAAAGTGGTCTAATTGTCTCACAGTTCCATAGGCTGTACAGGAAGCATGACTGAAGAGACCTCAGATAACTAACAATTATGGCAGAAGGCAAAGAGGAAGCAGGCAAAGCTTACTTGGATGGAGAAGGAGAAAGAGAAAGGGTGGGGAGGTGCTACACACTTTTAAACAACCAGATCTTGTGAGAACTGACTCACTATTAGGAAAATAGCAAGGGGAAATCTTCCTCCATTATCCACTTACTCCCCATCAGGCCCCTCTTCCAACCTTGGAGATTACAATTCAACATGAGATTTGGGCAGGAACACAGACCCACATTGTATCAACCCTTCACTTCACATATATAAGACCAGAAAAGTGACTTTTCCTTTTAAGCTGTCTGCTTCCTAGGTGTCTTTTTTTTTTGAGATGGAGTCTTGCTTTGTCACCCAGGCTGGAGTACAGTGGCTCGATCTCGGCTCACTGCAACCTCTGCCTCCCAGGTTCAAGCAATTCTTCTGCCTCAGCCTTCTGAGTAGCTGGGACTGCAGGCGTATGCCATCATGCCTGGCTAATTTTTGTATGTTTAGTAGAGATGGGGTTTCACCATATTGGCCAGGCTGGTCTCGAACTCCTGACCTTGTGATCTGCCCACATCGGCCTCCCAAAATGCTGGGACTGCAAGTGTGAGCCACTGCACCTGGCCTCCTAAGTGTTTTAAAATCACAATGTCTTATTGTTTTAGTTTCTTCTCAAAATGAAGTTTGTACTGCTTTAAACACTGCTAAAGCAATAGTATGAATATTTCATCATTCTATTTCATCATCCATACTAGAGAGAAGGATTCTGTTTTGCCATCTTGTAAGTTGTCAACCTTGCTTTCATTGTAAAAAAGGCATTAATAATAATAAAGAAGAAGGGAAAATATCATAGGAGGATTTCGAGATCTCCAGTGTAGATATCACCAGAACATGGAAAAACAGCAGCTTAACTAGACGTAAATCATGTGGGAGACAGGAAAAAAAGAATGAATATTAAAATTCACACAACATTCTTTGGTAGGGTTCCTTCAGATTAGGATTATAGTCAGTATGGGTTTGAAATCATAGATCCATAGACAATGATGAAGCTTCATGGCTGTATAATTATTTCCGAAGCTTTCCAAAATGGTTGAATTTTTTTGAAGAGTAAAGATAAAGAACTCTGCTCAGTTTTCAAAGATATTACAAGCTATCTTAAGGAAGTGAGCACACTCCCAGTTAAGGAGTGTATTTAATATCCAGTTTTAGGGGCAGGCTCCACCACATGGCTGATACATTGGTGACAGTAACATATGGATGTAACCTGAGTCGGAATTTTTCTTAAATATTTATTTCACTAATACTTTTTCAGAGATTATGCTTACACATTTTCCTCTTTGGATATAGGCTAAAAATAAAATTTAAATGTTAACTGGAAAATTGTAATTATATAAAACAGATTTAAAATTGGGGCACTTCAATCAAAAAAGACTTTATGACTTATGTTGAATAATAATTACCCAATGTTCTACTTACTCTCCCATTTTGATCAAGCATATAAAAGTGTGGGATTCTTTCCTTTTCTTCACTTTCCTCCTCTTCCCCTTCATTCCTTTTCCTCCCTCCCTCCCTTCTTCTTTTCTTCCTTCTCTGTCATTACATTTTTTTTCTTTTATTCAGATTGGGAAAAAATTAAATTCCCAACAGAATTCTAAATCCTATCTCAATTTGGTTTGTTGGCATCCCAACTTTGAAGTATTTTTAATGACATTCTTAAGTAGAATTGCTTTAGGAAGTTAAATTTATCTCTTAATATTATTAACACAATAAAACAAAGCATTTTTACAGAGAAACGTAAAATTTCTGATGCATGTCTTCAGCTCATTACAATTTGATTTTTGGAAACTATTTATTACAATAAGTTACAACTAAATTAAGCATAGTAAATGGATCGCTCCTAAGGGGATAAACTAAATTAAACTTGGAAGAAACCAGAGCTAATTGTATTGCATCTTTATAATTAAGCAGTGAGAATTTTAATCTGCTGTTATCCTTTTGGTTTGCTAACACTTACATTTTATTAATATAGCTGATGTGTCTATATTTTTTTCTCAGGGTAATATAAACTAAAACGTTAAAAATTAGAATACTCAAAGATTACTCACTTTTGTCAATGTTCTATGTTTCTGGGACTAATTGTTTTAAAATTTAGTAAGTATACATAATCATTTACATCATCTAATTTGATAATTTAATCCATTTCTATTTTCTGCATCTATTTATTCAACACATACTTATTAAGCTGCTAGTTGTGCTCTAGATATGAGAAGTACAAAAAGGAATAACACATGGTGCTCCTTTCAAGCTGGTCTTTGTTCTACTTGAGATGACTTATAAACGGGTGAAAATAGATAAAGGAACAGGGGGTAGATAATAGATAGTAAAAACTGTTTAGCAAAGCTTTATAGAAAATCCTTTTGAAATACAAAGGAAAAAGTGATGATTTTTATCTGGAGGAAATCCAAGGAAGTTTCATAGAGAAAGTGATATTTAAATTGAGTGTTGGAAAATTAAACAGAGAATGAGGAAAAAGCCAATTTAAGAAACATAGTAACTAATATTTATTGAGCTCCCAATAGATATTTTACCTATGTCAAAAACTGACAACCAGAGAGGTAAGAAACATGTCCAGAACACACAGCTGGTGAATGGAAAAAGGTGGACTTTGAACATAGGCAATTTTACTTTTGAATACACACTTTCAATTTAGGTAACAATACTGCAAATGAATGATAACATAACATTTGATAAATTGTTCTGGAACATGAGATCTAAGATATTTGGGAACCTGTAGTAATGAGTCTAGAAATGTTATTCTTGGTTTATTATGAAAGCCCTAAAACATCTTTTCAAGGAATTTAGATTTGATCTATTAGATGTTTAAAATAATTCAAAGCTCTTAAACTGAGAAGTAGTAAGCTCTGAGGAAAGTGGTTGTTGAAATAAAGACTGTAGACTTAGAATTTTAAAAATGAAAGAGAAGACAGACAATTATTTTAAAAGGACAGCATAGTGACATTGCAGAAAGGAAGGATGATAGTGCAGCAACCTAAGCCAAAGACTGGCATTAGCATAACCCAGTTTCCTCAACAAATCACAATATGAGTTTTATTGGCTTGAATGCAAATGTGTAGAACCCAGCACTCCCCAAAGAATTGCTTGGTGGTCAGCAATAGAGGATGGGCCAAGTTGACTTCAGATATGGTAGATGAAACCTAGCGCCACTCAGTAGGGAAGGCTGTGATAAATCTTGACATAAGTTAGAAAACAGAAGAAGAGCATTTGAGACGAGAAACTGAGTTGACATCCATTTGAAACTTCCACAGTGTTTGTCCAACAGAAAAACAAAGGTGTCTAAAGACTTCCGAGTGTTTTTCCTAGAGAGTGAAACTTTAAGGACCTTTTTGTTAGTTTAATTGTTAAAATATATGACAGGAAGATTCTTTGATTTTCGAAGGGCTGATTTCCTCATCAGTGCTTTAGAAAGTTCAGACAGCCACAGGCGAGTAGATAGGGGCATTGGAAAACCAAAGGCAATAAGGAAAATGAGATGCCAGAATTTTATTCTAAGCAATGAATAAAGGCATTCTGAATTATAACAAAGAAGATGAAGAAATCAAAGTGAAACCTTGTTCAAGAATGAAGCTTTGCCGGGCGCGGTGGCTCAAGCCTGTAATCCCAGCACTTTGGGAGGCCGAGACGGGCGGATCATGAGGTCAGGAGATCAAGACCATCCTGGCTAACACGGTAAAACTCCATCTCTACTAAAAAATACAAAAAACTAGCTGGGCGAGGTGGCGGGCGCCTGTAGTCCCAGCTACTTGGGAGGCTGAGGCAGGAGAATGGCTTGAACCTAGGAGGCAGAGCTTGCAGTGAGCTGAGATCTGGCCACTGCACTCCAGCCTGGGCGACAGAGCAAGACTCCGTCTCAAAAAAAAAAAAAAAGAAAAAAAAAAAAAAAAGAATGAAGCTTTTACATGCTCCAGTATAAATGCTACATCTTAGAGTATATTCCTCATTATTTAATATGTTTGTTTATATTTGTGTTCACATAACTGTTGGTATAGTGGAGGTATTTGACCTGAGAGGTTTGCAGTGTGAACACAGTGTAACAAAATCAAAAATTATTCTGCCAAAATGGAAACTGTTTTTTTTCTTGGAAAAAAAAATATTCTTTTAAACATATGCATTTTTGAATTAAGTTTATTCCCCTTAAAATAGCAGTTTCATTAATAGCTAAATGTGAGAAAATCATATCATACAAATGAACTAATAAACATTCCTTTTGGGACACATTTTGAACAATAGATCCTAGTTTCTCATATAGTTAAATATTCCAGGAATGAATTTAAAAGTATTATTTCCACCTCAGTTTTTTTTTGGATGAGTTTAAGGAGGATTGGTGTTAATTCTACTATAAATGTTTGTAGAATTATACAGTGTAGCATCTGGTTCTGGGCTTTTTGGAGGGGGGTTGATGTTTTTGAGTACTGATTCACTCTCCTTACTCATCATTAGTCTGTTCAGATTTTTTATTTTCCCATGGCTCAGTCTTGGCGGCCTGCTCATTTCTATGAGTTTGTCCATTTACTATAAGCTATCCAAATTGCTTGTGTAAAATTGTTCATAGTATTCTTTTATAATCCTTTTTACTTCTGTGGTGTCACTTGAAATGTCCCATTTTTCATTTCAAAATTTAGTTATTTGATTCTTCTCTCTTTCTGTTGTTTAATTATTCCAACTAAAGTTTGGTCAATTTTGTCTACTTACTTAGTTTTGCTGATTTTTTCAATCTTTCTATATTGTCTATTTTTTAAAAATTTGTTCTAATATTTATTATTTCAGTCCTTCTGCTAACTTTGAACTTAGCTTGTTCTTTTTCCTATTTCTTGTGGTATAAAGTTAGGTTGTTGATTTAAGATTTTTTTATTTTTTTAATGTTCACATTTATAGCTATAAACTTTCCTCTTTGCACTGCTTTTTTTTCAGACCTCACAGGTTTTGGGATATTTTGCTTTTATTTTTATTTGCCTGAAGATATTTAATAATTTCCTTTTTTACTTCTTCTTTAACCCATTCGTGATTTAAGTGTGTATCGTTTCATTTTCTACATATTCGTAACAAATATGCTATTGATTTCTACTTTCATTTCATTCTGATAATAACAGACATTTTGTATAATTTCAATATTCTTTACTTTTATTAAGATGTGTTTTGTGTCTTAATATATAGTCTCTCCTGAAGAATGTTCCAAGTGTGCTTAAGAAAAATGTATATTCTGCCTTAACTGGGTGGAATGTTCTGTATATGTCTGTTAGGTCCAGTTTATACATAGCATTAATTCCTTTGTTCTTAGTGATCTCACGTTCTGATTGTTCTATCCATTATTGAAAGTGGGGTATTAAAGTCTCCTATTACTATTATGTTGCTTTTTATTTTGCCCTTCAATTCTGTCAACGTTTCCTTCCTATATTTAGGAACCGTGAGGTTTGGGGCATAAATATTTATAATTGTTATATCTTCTTGAAGAATTGATCCTTTTATCATTATAATGTCTTCTGTCTCTTGTGACAGTTTTTGACTTAGTCTATTTTCTCCGGTGTTAATATAGCTACCCTGATCTCTTTTGTTTACCATATGCATGAAATAGATTTTTCTGTCTTTTCAACTTTCAGTCTATTTGTGTCATCTAAATTGAGTCTCTTGTACACAGAATATAGGTAACTATTTTTAAAAAATCAGTTTAGTCTCAATCTATGGCTTTTGATTGAGGAATTTAAGCCATTATCATTTAAGGTACTTGCTGATCAGGAAAGAGTTACTATTGCCAATTTTTTTATTTATTTACCGTATTATTTGTAGCTTTTTTTGTACCTTTGTTCCTCTATTACTGCCTTTACTTGTGTTTTGTTGTAGTAGCAATTTTTGATTCCCTTCTCATTTCCTTATGAGTATCCTGTACATATTTTCTTTGTAGTTACTATTGCAATTACATAAAACATCATAAAATTATAACGTTCCACTTTAAAGTGATAACAAGATAAGTTTGATTGTATATAAATATTCTACTCTTTATAGTGCCACTCCCACCCTTTTTAATTATTGAAGTCAAAAATTACACTTTTAAATATTATATACCCATTAACATAGTTTTATACTATATGTTTAATGTATATGCACCATAATTATAGTAATCCAGGCTACTCTAGTTGTTCACGTATCTACCTTTACTGAAGAACCTTCTATTTTCATTTATGTTATACTTTTGTTTCTACCTGGAAGACTTCCTTCAGCAGCCTTAGTGGTAATGAACTTCCTCAACTTTCGTTTATCCAGGAAAGTCTTAATTTCTCCTTGATTTTTTAAGAAAATTTTTCCCAAATACAGTATCTTGGTTGATGGCTGTCCTTTTTAGGATTTTGAACATATAATTCCACTCTTCTGACTTGCAAGATTTCTGCTGAGAATAGTCTTATGAAAGGTTCCTTGTATGAAACAACTTACTTTACTCTTGCTTCTTTCAAGATTCTTTGTCTTTGACTTCAGTCAGTTTTGTTAATAAATCAGTGTGATTTTCTTTAGCTTTTTCCTAGTTCTTTTTTGAGCTTCTTGAATTTGCATATCTGTTTCTTTCATCAGATTTGAGAAGTTTGGGGTCATTATTTCTTCAAATAAGTTCTCCTCTCTGCTCCTTTCTTATCTCTTCTCTTCCTAAAATTTCCAAAATGCATATATTGGCTCACTTACAGTATTCCACAAGTCCCTTTGGTTTTCTTCATTTTTCTTTAGTTTTTTTTTTTTTCTTTTCATTCCTCTGACTTGATGATTTCAAATGACTTGTCTTCAAGTTCACATATTTGTCTTTCTGCATGATCAGGTCTGCTGTTGAACCTTTTTCATGAATCATAATTATTTCATTCTATTGTATTCAGCTACTGTACCCTTGAATTTCAAAATTTCTGTTTGCTTCTTTTTATAGTTTCCTTTTGTTGACATTTTTGTTTTGTTTTTCCTGATTGTGTTTTCTTGATTTTGCTTAATTGTGTTACCTTTCAGCTCATTGTGCATCTTTACGACAGATGTATCATTGAACATCTTTATGACAGTTTTCTAAATTTTTGTTAGGCAATCCACAGATCTACATTTATTTAAGGTCTTTTCCATGATGTTTTTTATTGGGCTATATTTTCTTGTCTTTTATGCCTTGTAATCTTTTGCTGGGATGTGAGCATTCCAGAAACAGTCTTTTTCCTCTGGCTTTGTGTATTGGCTTCTTGCAGGAGAAGACTTTCACCTTCAGTATTCACTTTCAGTTCAGCTAGATATTCTGGGATCTCTCATATCTTTTCTGATATCTTTCTCTTCTTAGTTTCTGTTCATGGAATAGGAACTCTAATATGTCACAGTGTTAACCTGTTTTCAACAGGCTTCCAAACTCTGCTGTTGAAAACAGACCATATTAGCACTAGTCTGCCTATGCTCTGAGTTAGGTAAGACCAAATTCTTTCCCTCAGGCAGCTACCAGATGAGCTAGAATGTGGAATCATAACCACTCTTTGTTTCTGTTTTTAAAAAAAGAATGTCAAATATAGGAAATTTTTTCTTGTTATACATGTTATGTCACACAGAAGAAGGGTCAAGGATGCGTACAAGATGCCACAATTTTTCTTCCCCTTTCACTGGAAACTCTTCTTGATTTTACATTGGTTTGGGTGCTGTGGCTTCTCAACTGGTCACTAAAGGTTTCACAGAGACATTCTGGTCCATTTATTGTTAACATATTATCTCTGTGGGGAAAGAGGGCCTGGAGCTTTCTAGTCTATGACCCTGCTGACATCCAGCAAATTTTTTAAACCATTGCTAACTAGTTTTAATGTACTATTTGTCCGAAAACTTCAATTCAACTTTACCTAAACTGGTGTCTATATCTAAAAATACTTTAAAGTCCCCTCTTGCCCTTTGGACAAAATTCATGGTAGTATAGACGACAAGGCTCTTCATGATTTTGGTCACTGCATAGAATTCTAGATTCATTGCTTCCCTGACATTCTCTGACTCTATGATATAACCAAGACTAAACTTTCAGTTAACATACTCTCTGAAATTTTGCACGTAACATTTTATTTTCCTAGGATGTTTTCTTACAACCATCTCCCACGCCAACCCCAACTCTAACCTGTATTTTGCCTAATCTCTCCTCCCTTATTTTTTCAATATTTCTTTGCCCGCAGTCTCCAATTTATCATCTGTAACTATAGACTTAATTTACATCTTCTAATATTTGTATTTGGTTTACTGTTCCTTCATTAATTCGCTTAGGATAATGGTCTTCAGCTGCATCTTTGTTGCTGAAAAGGGCGTGATTTTATTCTTTTTAGGGCTGCATAGTATTCCATGGTGTATATGTACCACATTTTTGTTATCCAATTCACCACTGATGGACACCTAGGTTGATTCCATGTCTTTATCATTTATATTTAGATTGATTTGTTTTTGTATGCTATAGGTAATAACTTCTTCATATTTATATATCAGTTTATTGGTTTGCTCATCAAGCATGCCTCAGATGCTTTTTAATTGTCCACTAAATTTTTAATTTTAGTGACCAGACATTTTATTTTAGAAGTTTCTTTTTATGCTTTATCTTTTGTTGTTTTTCAATTTTTTATTCCTTGTTATCTATATTTTCAATTGTCTCTTTTATCTCTTTAAATATTTTACACATTGTCTATGCCTTTGGGCTTTAAGAAAGATTAGTTTATATTTGTCTGATGATTATCTCTTATAAACATGACTTTCTTGTATGTTTTTTAATTTTTAATTTTCAGAAAATGCTCAGGATCATGTTGATGATCAGTCCCTCCAAAGAATATGTACATTTCTTCATATCATGTGCCCAAGGAGTTAGTATCTTCATAATATCTTAGTATATTACTGGATTTAGTTTTTTTGATATTCATTGAGTGTTGCTTAATTTTATGTGTCAGTTTCACTGGGCTGAGCAATGCTCAGGCAGCATTATTTCTGTGCGTGGCTGTGAGGTTGTTTCCCGATAATATTATATTTGAATTTTATTGCATTTGAATTGTTAGACTGAGTAAAGAAGATTCGCTTTTGCCAATGTGGATGAGAATCATCTAATCTATTGAGGGCCCAAATAGAACAAAAAGGTGAAGGAAGAGTTCATACTTCCTCCTTTTCTGGACTGGGACATCTATCATCTCCACTTTGGACATAAAGCCTCTGATTGTTGAGATTCTATACTCTGAGACTTAGACCACCAGCTTTTCTGATTCTCTAACTTGCAGATGGCCTATCATGGGATTTCTCAGCTTCCATAATCATGTGAGTCAGTTCTTACAATAAATCTCTATAGCTATATATATACCTGTTTTTTTAATTTTTCCTCTGGAGAATCCTGACCAATATACCTCACTAAAACAAATTTAAGCCCTAAATCTATTTTCACATCCCTGTGTTAGGACAGATCTTTTTCTGGTTTATATTTTTTCCTTGAGAGTCAAAGCTAAATGTGACAGTCTGATTTGCACCTCTTACTTGCATTGTCACTTTTCATAAGCAGTCCATAAAATCTAAAACTCTTGGTTTTCTACTTTTGGCAAACATTATCAGCAATCCTTAAAGTAATGCCTGTTTATTAGTCAGGTTTTCCTGTTCATATTACCGTACATTTTTTTCTTTCCCAATTGGACCCAGGCTCATTCACATCTAATAATTTAATAACTTACCATAAGACACTTTTTTATTCTTTCAATTCACACATCATTTTGTATTATAAGCTCGTTTCAAGGCCTATCTTCCCCATATTTCTCTGGCTGGTTCATAATAAGTAATTAATAAATATATATTAAGCAAAACAATGAGTGATAAACAAAACATTGCCTAACATTTATCTATATTATACACAATTGAAAAACATAGCTCCCTAAAATATCTAAGAAGCTCATAAATATATTCTGCTGTTCAAATATAAGTGTATGGTTTTTTCCATGTTTAAATAAATTAACCAAAATTAATCAGTTGGTATAATAGACAAACATGGTAGTAAAAAAGTTGTATACAAAGATAAAGGAACTTGTTACGTGTGTTCCATCAATGGAGCTAATCTTACAACACTCCAAACTATGACTTTAGAAGAACATCCAAGTGGATAAAAAGCCAAACTTTAGTGTGCTTATTCAGCCTCTTGCTTTCCACTGCAAAAAACTTTTAATATTTAGATCTTTCACAAAAATGTTCTTTGTAGAGAATGTCATCGTTATGGTATACCTAACTTTATCTGAATAGTTTCTGACTTAGCTCTCTGGCAAAGGAAATGTGCAGTAGTAACAGAGGAAAGAAAGAAAATTTAATCAGATCATCTGCAGGAGAATAATACTTAGAAATAGCAACCATTGTATTTTTTCTTAGCTTTTTATGCCGTTTTCTCCTTCCTGTCATATTTGGAAGAGTAAGAAATCCACCATACTTCTTTCAAGAAGAGGATAATAGCACAGAACACACAAAAATTCGCTTTTTAACTTCTGTATCAGTCATAAAATAATAAATGTTAGAAGATGATGTGACTATTCAGAATCAGTGTTCCTCATTAATATTACTTCAAACTTGTGAAACTAGGTAAAGCTTTCCTGTACTGTTGGAAGGGAGAAAGCGTTAAGCAGGGACAGAAGAAAGTTTACAATCTGGTAGGTTGTTACCATGTCTTTCCCTTGCCAAATATCAGTGATAGAAATGCAAAAAAGTCATAATTCAAGGTAAGGTAATCAGAATCGAGAAGACAGAAAATTTGTAATATTTGATAAACTCATTAGAGTCTATTTCTGGTCTGAATCAAGAACACAGGCTTCAAAAAAATTCTTAGAAAAGTTTTAACTGATTAAGGTATGCCCAGCCATATAGAGTTTACTACAATCAAATATATAGAAAGCTGACTCAGATTTTGAGAAAGTGGCACTACTCAAAGAGCTTCATGGGGATTAAAAATGATTGTTACATTGGGGCACAGTGGTTCATGTCTGTAATCCCAGCACTTTGGGAGGCTGAGGAGGGAGAATCACTTGAGCCCAGGAATCTGAGACCAACCTGGGTAACATAGTGATACTTCATCTCTATAAAAAAATAAAAATTTAGCTGGCCATGGTGGCACATGACTGTAGACCGTGCTACTCAGAAGGCTGAAGTGGGAGGATGGCTTGAGCCCAGGAGTTCAAAGCTAAGTGAGCTGTGATCCTGTCACTGCACTCCAGCCTGGGTGACAGAGGGAGACTTTGTCTCAAACAAACAAAAACAAACGAACAAAAAAAAGTTTGTTACTGTTGAAGAGCAAAAAACAAAAAACAAAAAACAAAAACTTATACTCAGACTTTTACTGAGATCTCCATTTCTACAAGCATGAAGCAGCTCTCTCCATATTCTATGTGTCTATTCCACCAAAGAAATTGCAAGGGAAGGCCATGCAGGAGGTGGAGCCAGGAACTTAGTGACTAATGGACGGAAGAACCACCATGGTGGGGAGAATTAGCAACATGTTTGTAGAGTGTCTATGGGCCAGTGAATATTGCATGCGTCCTATTTTTTTTTTTTTTTTTCTTTTTCGAGATGGAGTCTTGCTCTATCACGCAGGATGGAGTGCAGTGGTGCTATCTTGGCTCACTGCAACCTCCTCCACCTGGGTTCAAGCAATTCTCCGCCTCAGCCTCCCGAGTAGCTGGGATTATGGTTCCCACTACCATGCCCAGCTAATTTTTGTATTTTTAGTAGAGACAGGGTTTCACCATCTTGTCCCGACTGGTCTTGAACTCCTGACCTCGTGATCCACCTGAATCGGCCTTGCAAAGTGCTGGGATTACAGGTGTGAACCACTGTGCCCTGCCCTGTATGCCTCCTCTTTCCCTTTATAAATGGAAGCATTCACTGTGATTATTTTGTTCTTGTCCTACTACTATGTGTGTGGTTTTTGATGGGGGGAGAAGGAGAGAGGGAGGAAAAATAATCTGATATTCTATTTCATGAACCCCAGATCAAAAGGAATCATGTTGAAATAGATGTGGAAGACTAAATATGTTTCATGCTTTAAAGGGAAGGAAATAAAAAGTATAACCAAAGGTTAGTTTATAATAAATTGTATTATTATTTCCAATTATTTGCTGCCCCTCCTATAATAGGATTAATAGGAACATACGTCTCTATCCATTGTCATGTGACTTGTAATGCCTTTATTAAGAAAGATATTCTTCCCCTTGCCTTCCCCACATGCAATTGGCATGCCATTCAGCCACATAACTCGCTTTGGCTAGTGGAATAATAGAAAGAGTTATCACAGGCTATTCTGAATAGAAGCTTTAAGATCATCTTATGGCTGGGCACGGTGGCTCACGCCTGTAATCCCAGCACTTTGGGAGTCCAAGGCGAGCGGATCACCAGGTCAGGAGATCAAGACCACCCTGGCTAACACAGTGAAACCCCGTCTCTACTAGAAAAAATACAAAAAATTAGCCGGGTGTGGTGGTGAGTGCCTGTAGTCCCAGCTACTCGGGAGGCTGAGGCAGGAGAATGGCATGAACCCGGGAGTTGGAGCTTGCAGTGAGCCAAGATCGTGCCACTGCACTCCAACCTGGGTGACAGAGCAAGACTCTGTCTAAAAAAAAAAAAAAAATCGTGTAGTGATCCTTCTATTTTTCATTTTACTCTGTTTCTTCAGAATAATATCCCAAGTAAGAGTTATTTGAAAGATCCCTCAGCTGGATGCCAGAATACAAAAAGACCCCAAATTAGAGCTGACAAATGAAATATAATTATCACCATGTTAGTCCAGAGTAGAAAGTCTAATAATTTAAATATTATACAATGATATATAGCACCTTTGTTATAATAAGAAATATATATTTGGTTTTCATCGCTGATTCCTGGCATAAAACTCCTAAATATATATGTACATATATATTTATATGTACATATATATACACACGCACGTATATATACATATACATATATATATAAATGTTACAGGTAGTTAAACAGGAGAGGGGCAGGAGAGAGCTCCTCCCCAACCCACTAGATGGTGACAGTTTGGCAATTATCACATTGCTTCTCTAAAAAGGATAATTCAGCAGCCCGGGAGAGAAAAATCTCCTGATGGTCTACACCCGTTAACATTAAAAGTGTTCACTGAATGCAGGCCCCAAGGAGAAGCAGCCTCTTGATCATGCACGTTTATAAACAAAAATAGCAAAGTATGATCTTCCCAGGGTACACACCACCAGAAAAGGAAAGAAAGCCTCAAATGGGCATGTGTATAACTCCCTAAACACACTGCCCATGCTCAATTCCAAAGGGTAAGGAGAACACTGTGCATGCAGGAAGTCCACCCTAAGGGAAGAATCATGCAAGAGAGGAGAGTTTGTAAAGTCCTAGAATCGAGGTTAAAGGGGCTTTTTCTTTCTTTGACCTTCAGGTGCCCACTTGGATCTCTTCAAAGTAAATTTTCCTTTATTTCCTGTTCTAAAGCCTTTTTAAATAAACTTGTGTTCCTGCTCTGGAACTTGCCTAAGTCTCATTTTCTGCTTTACGCCCCTCAGTCGAATTCTTTCTTCTGAAGAAGCAAGGACTGAATTTGCTGCAGACCTGTATAGATAAGCTGCTGGTAACTCGGGGTAACTCAGATCTCTTCCACTGGCAATATAAATATATATCTTATTTTAAATCAAAATGTCATAATCACCAACAACTAATGTAGTCACTCATGCCCGTGTAGTGAAATCTCCATAGAAACCATTAACCTACAGGATTCTGAGAGCTTCTGGGTTGGTAAATGCACCCATGTGCTCGAAAGCAGGACACCTCAACCCCTAGCTCCCAGGACAGGAGCTCCTGTGCTCAGGACCCATCCAGATCTTGCCCTTCTTTATTTGTATTCTTCATAATATCATTTACAATAAACTGATAATAGTAGGTAAACTACTTTCTCTAAGTTTTATGAGCCATTCTAGCAAAATTAATGAACCCAAGGAAGGATTTATGGGAACCTCCAAATTATAGCTAGTTGGTTGGAGGTACAGGAAGCCCAGGACTTGCAATTGGTTTGGGAAGTGGGAGAAATCTTGAGGCATTGAGCCCTTAACCTGTGGGGTCTGAAGGAGGTAGTATTTGAATTGAATTGAAGTGAATTGGTGTTTGGAGAGTTAGAGAATTTGTTCTTGGTGTAAAAAAAGAATCCTATGTTATTGGTATCAGAAGTGTTATGAGTAGTGTAAACCAAAAATGAAATTCTAACGCCCCCCCCAGCCAACTGAATGTAACCATCTCTTGCCCAAGGCAATCTAAAAGAAACCTGAAAAACTAGTTCAGACTATGAAGGAAGAAGTCAGACATACCTTGTTATAACCAGCCTTAACATTACAGTAGAAATCATACGACTGACAAAACAGACTCTTTGTAGAAATAAGATACTCAACTCCAACTCAACTCTGGTATAGCATCACACAACAGATAGCAAGCCCTTAAGGAAATCAAAGCATTTTATCTCAAAATAATATTACCTTTTACACAACTTGAAGTGACCCTGCAAAGCCCTCTCTTATGGGAGAAATTTGCATTCTGTAAAGAATCTCCTTCCCTTACTAGGTCTTTCCCCAAGAGCCTGACACGTTTTAAGGTTAAATAAGAGACATTTGCCATCTATTCTCTCTGAAGCTTGTTACTTAGAGGTTTCAGCTACCTAATAAGAACCTTAGCTTCCACAATCCCCCTAATCTTAACTCAAGCATTTCTTTATGCTGACGTCAACTCTTCAGGCAAAGCTTAACTCTTTTAACCATAGTGAATCAAGAAATCTTCGTCTCCACCTATGACCTGGAAGCACCCCCTCTCTTTTGAGATGTCCCATCTTTCAAGGCTGAACCAATGTCTACCTTGCCTGTATTAATTTATGTCTTCACCTGTAACTTCTGTCTTCCTAATAAAACCAAGCTGTAACCCAACCGCTTTGAGCACCTGTTCTCAGGACCTCCTGAAGCTGTGTCACAGGCCTTAGTCACTCAAATATGAGTCTCAGAATAAACCTCATTAAGTATTGTACTTAATGAGTTTGGCTTTTTGTCAGTAGTAGAAATAGTTTATAACCTTTTATCACTGATACCTATGTTAATCCATGAATCATGAGCTTTCACATATTTCCAGATTATAAACTACTGTAGGGAATAGTCAGTGTTTACTAATATTTCTTATATTTTCCTGGGTAACACATGGCAGGGAATCCAGATGAATAAATGTCTGCTAAGGCTTCTCTGAGGTGCTTGAGAGTTCAGGACAAAGCTAAGATATCAAGTCCACACTCTTAGAGCTAATAATCTTTTTTATGTCGCACAGGAAGAGTAAAGTATCAGAATGGAAGTAATTTTCTGAAAGGATTGAGGAGAAGTAATCAAGCATAGTATTCTAAGAGGCAACAATAACATTTTTAAAGTAAATTGCAAATTGTTAATATGAGTTCTAAGTAAGAAAAGTCAATAGACATTGGTAGCATGCTGAGATACTGTATAAATGTCATTGAGTCGCTGAGAGTTTTTTGAATAAAGCCTGCTGATTTAGGTCAATGTTAAGAAATATAGACAAAAAAACAAAAAACATGACAATCCTTAAAATTGTTATTCTTCTACTGTATGGACACTGATCATCCCAGTTTCCTAGTTGTGGCAGGAAAAAAAAAAGGAGCTCAAAGGTTACCTCTTGAATTTTCATCACAACTTTACAAACCTAGTAACAGAAAATGTGTCTTTTTAATACTTGTAAGAATTGAATTATATGTGTCATATTAATTTTCAAAGTTGATAGTTTAATAAGAACTGGCCATTCCCAAGCAACATATTAAAGTACTATGTTTTAACCTCTTTCTTCCTATTAGACCATGATAATAGGTCCAGCCAGAGACTGTGTCATTTTTTAAAATAAGCCAAGATATAGCACGATGCCTACAGCAGAAGAGATGCTTACCTATAATTACATACAGTAAATGCTGAATAATCAAATTGATGAACTTAAGCTAAAGCTGAACCATTTTCTCCTGTAAGTACCATGCATGGACTATGCACATGGAAACATCTTTGCTATTCTTTCTTTGTTAATGAAACATTGAGTTTTATAGTAGTGAGTGAATGTTAAAGTATTGACTTAATCTATTTTATTTCTACGAATAAGTTTTTATTTGGGCTCAAATAGTGAAATTGTGGCCACTCTTGAAATTCATACAGTAGAAATATGGGAGGATTATGATGAACTCTTGTGAAGTGTTTATTTAACACTACTGCCCCAAGAGCATAATAATACCAATTGGCAATGCCAGCCTGAGTAATTTGGTGTCATAAAACTTTGCATGGCAGAACAAAAGTGGATTCCAATATCCTGTTTATTGTTAGTTTCCAGGACAAAACATTTGTCATTTCCAAGGAAAAGAAAATCACTTTTGGAAGGTGCACATTTTTAATGAAAACATAAGTAAAGGAGTATATTGCTATTTCTTCTACAAAAATTCCACAAAGGCCCTGGTTTTGAAACATATTTACAAAACATGCCATAGGCAGAAAGAGAACACGTGTTCTGATGAATAACTGAGGCAGCAGGTATTGCAGGGCAGGACTAAAATCATTTGTACGAAACTATGTTGCACCATACCACCCCTGCTACTATTAGTTAGAAAACTGAATTCTCTCCCTGAGCCAATATTTATATTTCTCTTTGTATCTATTACACATTACTTTTCTAATCCATTACAAGTTAAAATAGTTTTGAAAAAGACACTACAGAACAATGGAAAAGCTCAGGATTTGGAATAAAGACATAGGGGTAGGAAGAGGGAATAGGGACTAACATTTTTTCAATAATGGACCACATGAGAAGCACTTTTACAAATATTATCTAATTCAATTTAATCCCTCCAACATCCTAGAGACAAAGTTGTAGTCCACTTTCAAAGATGGGAAATAGGTTCAGAGAGGTGATGGAAACTAGCCATTTTGTTGCAGACATGTTTTATACCAGCCTCCAAACTCTGTCCCTCCTGCTGCTGCTAATGAGCTGTATGAACTTTTGTGAATTACATTCCCATAATCTATGCTTTGGTTTCCTCTTCTGTTGTATTTGGTTAATACCATTGATTTAGGTGTTTTTAAGAGTTATTTTGATGATAAAATTAGATAACCTTTAAATGTATTTTTATCAAGAAGAAGCACTATGAAATGCAGGTTACTTTGCACTCACAGCTGATTTACAGTAATTATAATAGAAGAAGGGCCATTGCATTACTATTCTTGGCCTATCTCTGCTTCCTTGTCTCCATTTAACACATATGAAGCCACCCAATCTTACTTTGCTAACACTAGCAGTAAAGCTTTTAAAATGTGATTTTTATATGCCTAATTCCTTTTCTCTCTCATTTCAGAATTTAAGAGGAAGGGATTTATTCTTTTTTCTTTCTTTGAAATTTATTATTGCCCTCCCTGTTGACTCATCCTTTCCTTTCACACACCAATTGGTAGATATAAATTCCTCAAAAATGTCATAGTTTGGACAATTGATATAATTTTTACCCTCATGAACAATCTATTTTAAAATAGTTACATTTATAACTTTAATCTTGACTCTTACAAATAAAGTTAGACCCTTGTATTTAAAAATAAGAAAAAATATTTGTGGACATATTTTAAATAACTACATTTGTATTGTTTATTCAGGCACTAAACTTTAATATTTGATAGCAACAAAATGCACTTACAATCTGTAAACAGATGGAAGATTAAGCATATGGTTATTAAAATATCGATTTATTCTTCTCTAGTACAATATATTTTCCTAATGAGGCTTTTCATGGAGTTTAATGTGATGGTTAAATAAACTAAATTGCAAAAGAAAATGTAGAGTTTTAGTAAGCAGTATCTGACATATATGAAATCTCAAGTAATGCCTGCCACATAAAACTATACACAGACTCATATTTAAAAATTATTACTAATCACAAAACAAAATAATAACAAATATGATTACTATACATTTATTGATGCAAATACAGCATCTATAACTATTTATTTGAGAACTATTTCCCTTTTGGAATATTCCAGATGTTTCATATTTCATTTTGTTAATGTGAAGAAAAGGTACCAATTTTCCTCGTATACTTAGACATCTGTCCAGTACTTTGAGGTTCAGGTTGATAAAATTAGTATATGTGCATCCTTTTTGGTACATATCCTGAAGTGGATACCATGACTCTAAAAAGTGCCAAGTCTCAGAAAAATTATCTTAACCCCTTTTACGTTTCCTCTGACATTAAAATTTCTGATGATGAGTTGGTTCGAAGGCCCAGTTTATGTAAGATTTAAATGCCATTCAGAGAATTACAGAATTTAAAATGTGGAAGGAACTATCAAGATCCTTTTGTCCATTAATGTGACAGTCTCTAATCATTTGCATAGCAATTGGGGATTTTCCTCTTATCTTTTTATGATCTGTACCACTATCTACCTAATTTTTTCAAAAAATTGCTTTTTTACAAAATGAATACATGAAGGACAGATATTTTAAAACAACCTATATCAAAGTTTTAATAGAATATTTATTCATATAAAGATAAATTAATGTTAAAATAGATTATATAGGTCTATGTATACAAAGAAAGTAAATTATATAGGTCTATGTGTATAAAGAAAATAGATTATAATTAAAATAAATTTTATGTTAAATACATACACACATAAACATAGACTCTCTAAGTCATCTCTATTATAGTAGTAGGATAGTTATATACTGTAAATAATAATCTTAAAAAGCACTCATTGTGTTTATCTTACTGTCCTCCATAGTAGGATATCTATGAGAACAAGTACGAGCAAATATCTTTATTCCTGTAGTGTTTGCTCACTGAACATAGTTGTATACTTAGAGTGTAAATATTTCTTCCAAGTATTGTAATAGCTTTTAAAATAGATTTAAATGAAGTTTCAGAAACTATCAGATTATTTAATACAAATAAACTTAACAGATAAACAATGAAAAGATATACTCATCAAAATAAGTGAGTATAGAAGAGTACTCTCCAGTTATGGGATTACAAAGATCAAACTGAGTGACTCCAGTGGTCACACATTGTCATAGGTTTTGGTGTGAGTGGCTTTTTTTTTTTTTTTTTTACTTTTAAGTTGAGGGGTACAAGTGCAGGTTTGTTACATAGGTAAACTTGTGTCATGTGGTTGCTGTACAGATTATTTAGTCACTCAAGTATTAAGCCTAGTACTCATTATAGTTATTTTTCCTGATCCTCTCCTTACTCCCACCCTCCACCCTCTGACAGACCCCAGTGTGTGTTGTTCCCCTCTATGTGTTCTGATGATTAGTTTCCACTTATAAGTGAGAACGTGAAGGACTTGGTTTTCTGTTCCTGCGTTAGTTTGCTAAGGATAATGGCCTCCAGCTCCACCCATGTCCCTGCCAAGCACATGATCTCATTCTTTTATATGGTTGCATAGTATTCCATGATGTATATGTACCACATTTTCTTTATTCAGTCTATCACTGATGGGCACTTGGGTTGATTCCATGTCTTTGCTATTGTGAATGTTGCTGCAATGAACATGCCTATATGTGTGTCTTTATAATAAAATGATTTATATTTCTTTGGGTATTTTACCCAGTAATGGGATTGCTGGTCAAATGGTATTTCTGGCTTTAGGTCTTTGAGGAATTGCCATACTGTCTGCCACAATGATTGAACTAATTTACCCTGCCACCAATGGTGTATATGAATTTCTTGCTCTCCACAACTTTGCCAGCATCAGTTATTTTTTGGCTTTTAAATAGTAGCCATTCTGGTTGGTGTGAGATGGTATCTCATTATGGTTTTGATTCACATTTTTCTAATGATCAGTGATTTTGAGATTTTTTTTCACATATTTGTTGGCTGCATATATTTTGAGAAGTGTCTGTTCATGTTCTTTGCCCACTTTTTAATGGAGTTGTTTGTTTCTTTTCTTGTAAATTTGTTTAAGTTCCTTATAGATGCTGGATATGGAACCTTTGTCAGATGCATAGTTTGCAAAAATTTTTTCCCATTCTGGAGGTTGTCTGTTTACTCTGTTGATAGTTTTCTTGCTGTGCAGAAGCTGTTTTATTTAATTACATTGCATTTGTCAAATTTTGCTTTTGTTGCAATTGCTTTTGACATCTTCATTATGAAATCTTTGTCCTGAATGGTATTTCCTAGGTTATCTTCCAGGGTTTTAAAACTTTTAGGTTTTACATTTAAGTGTTTATTCCATCTTGAGTTGATGTTTGTGAATGGTGTAAGGAAGGGGTCCACTTTTAATCTTTTGTATATGGCTAGCCAGTTCTCTCAGCAGCATTTATTGAATAGGGAGTCCTTTCCCTGTTGCTTGTTTTTGTTATGTTTTTCAAAGATCAGAGAGTTGTAAGAGTGTGGACTTATTTTTGGGGTCTCTATTCTGTTCCATTTGTCTATGTGTCTACCAGTACCTCGCTGTTTTTGTTACTGTAGCCCTGTAGCCTACAGCCCTGTAGCCCTGTAGCCTACAGCCCTGTAGCCCTGTAGCATAGTTGAAGTCAGGTGGCATGATATCTCCAGCTATGCTCTTTTTGCTTAAGATTGCCTTGGCTATTCAGGCTCTTTTTTGTTTCTGCATGAATTTTAAAATATTTTTTTTTTCTAGTTCTGTGAAGAATCTCAATGGTAGTTTAATAGGAATAAGATTGATTCTATAAATTGCTTTGGGCCTCATGGCCATTTAAATGATATCAATTCTTCCTGCCCATGAACACGGAATGTTTTTCCATTTGTTTGTGTCATCTCTGATTTCTTTGAGCAGTGTTTTGTAGTTCTCCTTTGTAGTTCTACAGTGTTTTGTAGAGATCTTTCATCTCCCTAGTTAGCTGTATTCCTATGTATTTTATTATTTTTGTGGCAATCATGAATGGGAGTATGTTCTTGATTTTGCTCTTGGCTTGACTGTTGACGGTGTATAAAAATTCTAGTGATTTTTGCACATTGATTTTGTATGCTGAGACTTTGTTGAAGTTGTTTATCAGATTAAGAAGCTTTTGGGCTGAGACTATGAAGTTGTCTAGATATAGAATCATGTCATCTGGAAACAGGGATCGTTTCACTTCCTGTCTTCCTATTTAGATGCCCTTTATTTCTTTCTCTTGCCTGACTGCCCTGACTAGGACCTCCAATTTTATGTCGAATAGAAGTGGTGAGAGAGGGCGTCCTTTTCTTGTGCCAGTTTTCAAGTGGAATGCTTCCAGATTTTGCCCATTTAGGATTATGTTGGCTGTGGGTTTGTCGTATATGGCTCTTAATCTTTTGAAGTATGTTCTTTCAAAACCTAGTTTATTGAGAGTTTTTAGCATGAAAAGATGTTGAATTTTATCAAAAGCCTTTTCTGCAGTTATTGAGATAATCGTGTGGTTTTTTTTTTTTTTTTTGAGACTGAGTCTCGCTCTGTCGCCCAGGCTGGAGTGCTGTGGCCGGATCTCAGCTCACTGCAAGCTCCGCCTCCCGGGTTCCCGCCATTCTCCTGCCTCAGCCTCCCGAGTAGCTGGGACTACAGGCGCCCGCCACCTCCCAGGCTAGTTTTTTGTATTTTTTAGTAGAGACGGAGTTTCACCGTGTTAGCCAGGATGGTCTGGATCTCCTGACCTCGTGATCCGCCCGTCTCGGCCTCCCAAAGTGCTGGGATTACAGGCTTGAGCCACCGCGCCCGGCCAATCGTGTGGTTTTTGTCTTCAGTTCTGTTTATGTGATGAATCATATAAAACATATGTTGAACTAACCTTGCATCCCAAGGATGCTTCATCATGGTGGATCAGCTTTTTGATGTCCTGATGAATTCTGGTTGCCAGTATTTTGTTGAGGATTTTTGTATCAATGATCATCAAGGATATTGGCCTGAAGTTTTCTTTTTTTGTTGTGTCTTTGCCAGGTTTTACTGTCAGGATGATGCTGGCCTGATAGAATAAATTAGGGAGGAGTTCCTCCTTTTCAATTTTTTAGAATAGTTTCAGTAGGAATGGCACCACCTCTTATTTGTACATCTGGTAGAATTCAGCTGTCAATCTGTCTGGCCCCGAGCTTTTTTTTTTTTTTTTGATTGGTAGGCTATTTATTAATGCCTCAGTTTCAGAGCTTAGTACTGGTCTGTTCAGGGATTCAATTTCTTCCTGGTTCAATCGTGGCTAACTAATTTGATATCGTACTCCACTGGAAAAGCTTCCAGATTTTGCCCATTTAGGATTATGTTGGCTGTGGGTTTGTCGTATACGGCTCTTATTATTTTGAGGTATGTTCTTTCAAAATCTAGTTCAATCGTGTTCCTGGTTCAGTCGTGGCTAACTAATTTGGTATCACACTCCAGTGGGAAAGCCTTTTTGATAACTTTTACAGCTTTATGTGAAAAGACCGTGTTTTTTTGTATAATGATACTCAAATGGCTGTTCTCATAAACAAACAAAACATTTCTGTTTCTCAGATATATTTTTCTCCATATTTCAAAATATCCCTTTTTTAAAAAATGGCACATAGAACAATGAGTCCTGGCCCACATTGTTGATTCCAAACAGATCAACTTTCAGCATGTTTACACTGTAACTGTTTTCTTCCTAAATTTACAATGAGAATGGCTACTGAAGAGCTAGTGAACAAACTTGAAACAAAATGAGTGTCAGGGAAAAGGGAATCTACAGATCCTTATCTGTATACCTACAACTTGACAACCCTCTCTCAGAACACCTACCTGCATATTCACTATCCTTCAAAATCCTTCATCCTCAAGCCACTCAAATATATGTATGCATATACCCATTAAGTTGAATATGAATATGAATATACATTTTTCTAAGTTTCATAGAAAGATCAATTGCTCTTGGAATCTTTACATATAAAGGATAAGAGTAAAAAGGCCTGTAAATTGCCTATGTCAGAGACAGATGGTTAGTAAAGGGTTCATTTGTCTCCACTTATCCTTGTTTACTGTAACAGTCTCATTCTGATCTACAGTTATATTCTTATTTAAACAGTCACCGTACAATACAGCATAATGGCAGTGAATGCCAATGTATAGAAGGCACATATTTGTCACAGTTGCTTGGCAACTACTGACAGGTACTGTATATTGGAGAGTTGGGGTACAAAGCAATAAGTGAAAGTTTTATCAGCTTCATTGACTTCAGGTGGAAGAAAACTGTCTTCAATATAAAAATGACTCCTTTGGATTTTGAAAAAGATACAGAAAAGTAAGTTTATTTCTCTATTTTTAAAAATTAAGCAAAATCAACTATTGTATTGTGATAGACCAGTAAGTCATTTCATGAAAAATTAGCTGATTGTTGGTAAAAGAAGAGATGAATATACCTAACAAATCAGTCCTTGAGTGTACTCTCATTCTGGTGAGGTGAACTGCTGATAATGTTTTGGATCAAATTTCTTTTCTCCTTTTTATTTTCAGATTGAGAAAAAAAAAAAAAAGCCTCATTAGACTTCAAATTTTAGCATGCTTTTTTTTTATATTGGTCCAAAATATAAACCTGTTTTGCATTTTAAAGGATCGTATTCCTTTCTCCACAATGCGTATCATATAGTTGGCTAATATTTTAAAATCAGAAACAAAGGAAAAGATTGAAACAAGCATGGCTTGGTCCATTACTCTCAATAGGTATTTCAGTTTTGGCTTTTTCAGATCACACTATTCCATCTAGCTTACTGAAATTGCTATTTCCTATAATTTTTATGGCTATCTCGGCTTATACATTTCTGTCTTTCAGTTTTAGAACAGTTGTTTCCTTCCAAATATTTACCTTAAATTTTTAGGTTAGGTAGTCAAACATAATCACTTATACATTTACAGAAAAATAATTTTTTTAAATAGGCTATTGTCAGATATTGCCAGAGATATAAAACATGATATCAGAGAAAAATTCAAACCCAACACTTTCAGACTATAATTATATATTCAAAGCTCAAATGCTTATGCAATTTGAGATTTTGAATCTCATTGCTGATACTTTTAAATACCATCTTTCTAATTCCTGCACCCATGAGAAAATATCATGAACTACATTAAAAAAAAAAACAAATAAAAAGAAAGAAAGAAGAGGTAAAGGCAACCCCTACACTTGCTTTCATGACTTGAGGAGGAGAGTGATTAAATTGGTGGGAGGGGCACAATTATCTGTTTTTCTCTAACTTGTCTTGCATTTCCCACAAAAGAGAAAACTAAAGAAAATAGATGATTCTAAAAGATTTTTTTCACTTAACAAATGTTCGTTCACCATTTCCTACATTCCAGTACTAGCCTCCTTTTATAGATAAGAAAACAGGTTCCTAGAGAGGTTCAATAACTTGACCAGCAATAACTGTTAGCCAGTGACAAAGCGTAGACAAGACCAAATCTGTGAATCTAAAGCCCAAAATCTTAACCCCTAAATTTCATCGGCTCTTAGGATCTCAGCTCATGTGAGGGTCCAACTAAAGGAATTATACTATCCTTTTCTGTATTTGATCATAATACTCTGTAGGAACCTGAAATTTCCAGTTCATGGGCCATTTCTGGAATTGAGTCTGCATTTATAATCCAAATTAATGAGTTCAACTGCAGCACATTAAGCCGGCATTATCTCTTTAAATTGTCCACTTTTCCTACTGTTTCATTCTACTTTCATGTCCTGTGGGGAAGAATTGTCTTTACCTTCCAGATTGGGCAATTTAGCCTAGAATAAAATAGATCCGCTAGGCACAGTGACTTGCCTATAGTAATCCCAGCACTTTGGGTGGCTGACACAGGAGGATAGCTGAAAACCAGATGCTCAAGAATAGCCTGTGAACATAGTCAGACCCCATATCTACAAAAAGTAAAAAAAAAAAAAAAAAATAGCCAGGCATGGTGGCTCCTGTAGTTTCAGCTACTGCAAGGCTACTGCGAGAGAATCCCTTGAGCCCAGGAGGCAGAGGCTGTAGTGAGCTATGATCATACCACTGCACTTCAGCCTCTACAACAGATTGAGACACTGTCAAAAAAAAAAAAAAAAAAGGAGGAAAGCGAAGAAAAAAATAGATCCACTCATTATCCAATCTCTGTCAGATTTCCTTGAGCATCTCGTAATGAAAGCCATTTAAGTAGGTATAAATTTTACAAACTCAAGTCCTTTATAGAAATGTTAAACTTCTCCATAATTCACTTACTTTCATTCTTTTGTGGAACAGACCCAATCATTGAACACACTTTTGCGGATGAATAGCATGGATTGATTTAAGAAATTGACTTTACATGCTCTTAGTTTATTGTACTTGATGTAAGCTGTTGAAAGTTGCTTAAGGGAGATTGAAATTTCCAGTTCAAAGTTTTCCCATCACAAATTTATGTTATCTAACTTAAAGAGAGTAAACTGTTCCCAGAACACTGTGACTATTTTATTTCAGTATTTTAAAACACTAGAGATTTAATAGAGATAGATAAATAAATAAATAAATAAATAAATAAATAGTTCCAGTTAATACTAGGTGTTTTATTTTTTGGTTTCTAGCCATAAACAGAATTCTATACACTTACCTGGAAAATTCTAGTTAACAGAAAGTTCTCTCTGTCCTTAAAAATTGTGAAGAAAGACACTTTAAATAAGGGCAGATAAATTAATAGAGGTCTTTAACTTTGTCGTATTTGAATTAGCTATGATTGGTGTTTCTTGATATAACATATTACAATCAATAAGAACCCATATGAGTTTAGATTACAGGCAATGATAATATATAATAATATACCCAGGTAAATGGACATAAAGGAATTCATGTTTTTACCTGCAAACACTCAATCTAGATCTTGACCAAAAACTTGAAATATATTTGATGAAATAATCAGAATGTCAGGATATCTTGATCTGTCTATAAATGTGGCATAAAACAATAAACATATCATTAATATAGGAGTTGGGATCACTTTTTACCTTTATTATCAAATAAGTAAAATAATAGTCATAAATAAGTAACATTAAAATATTTGGTGGAGGGCAACAAAATCATCTATAATTTAAAGAAAAATGTGAAATTCCATTTATTACAATAGATAACAGATAATCATTTATTTTACATGATAGCTCCTTTGAGTGGTCTTTGACTAGCTCTCCTCAAACACTGAATAATCACACTATGTGAGTAATAGGACTGACATTCTGAGGAAGCATCTGTCTGCAATAGGCACACGTTTCAAAGAGCAAAATCTTCTTGCAATATATAGCATGGCTATTAGCAATTATCTATGCTTCACATGTAAAAGTTCCCTTGGAGAGCCAATCCATACAGAGACCAATGATGCCCATTAGACTAACAAATATTTGGAGTTTTTGTCATCCATAGGCTGCCCTTGGTTGTCATTTGGTCTGAAGGACTGAATCTCTCTACCTGAACCTCAGCGTGATAACTGGGAATTCATTGTTTATGCATGGACCGCTTATATGACCAGTGACTGCTGACTGAGGCCTGTGGTTCCCCGGATTAGTTTCTTGCACTAGATCTCCAATTACCATAGTCAGTGGAGATTTCCAGACTGCTTGGACACCAGGCCCCTTCTGTTTAGTAGAATAGCTCTATGGGGTAGATCTACTCTATGTACCTTTTTTTTTTAATGGTTAAAAATGTTTTCATTCTTTGATAACTTAGTTGTGGATCAAGCAAATTTATAACTAGCAAACAAGCTTTGAGTTATGGAACATCTTTATGCATCTCTATTAATGCCAATGTATTAATAGTATCATTAATAATTATATTTGTTACTAAGTATGCTAGGCACTCCAAATGTGTTTATGTTTGTTTAAACCTTACAACAACCATTTAAGGTCAGTGCAATTGTTTCTTTTTATCAAATAGGACACTAAGGCATCGAGAGTTCATAGATGTCCCACAAGATCTCATAGTGAGAAAGTGGCAGAGTCACGATTCAAATCTAAGTGACTTGACTTCTGAGTCTAAACTCTTAGCCGCTACATTTCACTTGTTCTTCAGTTTTACTTTTGATAGGGTTGCCAACCTAGTAATTCAGAAAATATGGTAGTATGTCTACATGTCTGTAGAGAATTTAGTGAGATATGTTACGAGATGATTTATTTATTTATTTATTTATTTATTTATTTATTTATTTAAGATGGAGTCTTGCTTTGTTGCCCAGGCTGGAGTGCAGTGGCGTGATCTCGGCTCACTGCCAGCCTCCCAGGTTCAGGCCATTCTCCTGCCCCAGCCTCCCGAGTAGCTGGGACTACAGGCGCCTGCCATCACGCTTGGCCAATTTTTTTGTATTTTTAGTACAGACAGGGTTTCTTTTTTTTTTTTGAGATGGAGTCTCGCTCTGTCGCCCAGGCTGGAGTGCAGTGGCCGGATCTCAGCTCACAGCAAGCTCCGCCTCCCGGGTTCACGCCATTCTCCTGCCTCAGCCTCCAGAGTAGCTGGGACCACAGGCGCCCGCCACCTTGCCCGGCTAGTTTTTTGTATTTTTTAGTAGAGACGGGGTTTCACCGGGTTAGCCAGGATGGTCTCGATCTCCTGACCTTGTGATCCGCCCGTCTCGGCCTCCCAAAGTGCTGGGATTACAGGCTTGAGCCACCGCGCCCGGCTACAGACAGGGTTTCACTGTGTTAGCCAGGATGGTCTTGATCTCCTGACCTCGTGATCCGCCTGCCTCGGCCTCCTAAAGTGCTGGGATTACAGGCATGAGTCACCGTGCCTGGCAGAGGTGTTTTTATCTGTTATTGAGATGGAAAAGTGTATCCTGTATACTCATTAAATCACGTAGATTTGTTCCTAGTCTCAAGATTTAAGGATCCATGCTAACCTGGAGGGAAATGTGGTGTTGTCCATGAGGCTATTCTCAACAGTTAAACGTATTTATTACTGACTATGTTTATATCTGCAAAGCACAATCATCAGACTTAAAGATAAGATGAAACTGGAAAAGACAGCAAATGCTTTGAATGCCTGAACCAAAAATATCTTGATAAACTGCAGGAAAGAGCTGAATATCAAAAGATGACATGAAATGAGAACAACAACAACAACAATAAAACATCCTGAACTTTCCTTAAATCCTCACATTATAGATGTGGAAGAAAAGCAACATCTGTGGGAATGCTTTAGAGACATTGCATCAACAATCAGGTCTCTGTGAATCATCAGTTGGCTGTGGCCGTCACTAAAGATGATCCTTGCACAGGTGGTAGAAAGAAAAGCAGACAGTATCTACAATGAAGAAAAATATAGCCCCATTCTATTCTACTTTTGTCAAACCACAAGTTTTTAATGTTTATTCATAATTGTAGTTTTGAAAGGCAATATAAACACCACAGACATATTGTTAGGGAAAGGTAAACAGTTTGGTGAAGAATCCCATATTTTATGAGAATGCTTGAAGAAGGTACAGATATTTGGCTTGAAAAAAATTGTGTCTACAATACTTTTTTGAAAAGAGCAATTAGAAAGTTATTCAATTCTCTTAAGAGTAAAACTAGGGGAACAGAATGGAAGCCACAGGAAGATGCATTTTTGATCAACATAAGACAATGTTTTCAAAAATCTAGACCTGCCAACTCAGAAATCAGTGAATCCCTAAGCACAAGATTTAGAGCCATACAGTTTTAAAGAGAATTGGCATACATATCTTGCCATACAGTTGTAAAGAGAATTGAGGGATAAACCACAGTTTTGGATTATATGTTAATGAAGGTCCCTTTGAAATTGCAAAATGTTAAGAGTTTTTTCCCTTGCCACCAGTTTGTTTGTTCCTGAAAATTGAGATCAGGAAGAGACCTCTAGAGAGAAAGGATAAGTCCTAGTAAGTCTACAGTAGCTGGATGCAGCGAACATCCTAGACCAGGAAGCCCACCTGGCCTCCTTGGTCGGCATCAGCACTTGTCTGCTGAAAACCTTTAGATTCTAATCTTTCATCCTCTGTTCCTCTTCTCTGTCTCCCATACATTACAGCCTAGTTCACATGTTAAAGGTATCAAAAATGGGCAGTTGTGGATTTCTTTAACTTTTGTTTTGTTTTTGAGACAGGGTCTCACTCTGTCACCCAGGCTGGAGTGCAGTGGCATCATTGTGGCTCACTGCAGCCTCTGCCTCCCGGGTTCAAGTGATTCCCATGCCTCAGACACCCAAGTTGCTGGGATTACAGGCGTGTGCCACCACTCCCGGCTAAGTTTTTTGTATTTTTAGTAGACACAGGTTTCACCATGTTAGCCAGGTTGGTCTCAAACTCCTGGTCTCAAGTGATCCTCCCACCTCAGCCTCCCAAAGTGCTGGGATTATGGGCATGAGCCACTGTGCCCGGCTGATTTCTTTAACTTTTATAAACACAACAAGGACTCTGTTATTCATCTGTATATCTCTTGATATGCTCTGGCTGTGTCCCCACCCAAGTCTTACTTTGAATTGTAATAAACCCCACGTGTAAAGGGCAGGACCAGGTGGAGATAATTGAATCACGGGGCTGTTTTCCCCCATACTGTTCTCGTGGTAATGAACAAGCCTCATGAAATCTGATGGTTTTATAAATGGGAGTTCCGCTGCACAAGCATCTCTTGCCTGCTGCCATACAAGACGTGACTTTGCTCCTCATTCACCTTCAGCCATGATTGTGAGGTCTCCCCAGCCATGTGGAACTGTGAGTCAATTAAACCTCTTTCCTTTATAAATTACCATACCAGTCTCAGGTATGTCTTTATTAGCAGTGTGAGAACAGACTAATACATCCCTCTATTCCTTAAATAGCATTGTCCTGATGATACAAAAGTGCTTCAAGAACTTAGTGTGGTGTGGTATGATTTCCTCAGTGGCTGTTATGGAGCCTTTTAACATGACTCCAAAGACAGCATTCTTAATGCAGCATCTGCCAGATTTTGGGGAAGAGTTCTGAACTGCATACATTATTACCTCAGAGTAGATCTGCACTCCCTTCCTCTGGCTTGGCTCTATCTGCTAACAGAATCTTATCTTCATTCTCTGAAAACTGGTAGAAGGATAGAGATAACAAAAGAAGGACTTCACCATCAGTTATGTGCCTACCGTTTGTTAAACACTGAGTTCCTCTTTTACGTTTACTATTGCATTTAGTCTTCATGCCAAATTTTGAAAGTAAGTATGAACACGTTGATTTTACAGATAAGGAAACTGAAGTTTATCTCAGGGAGAAACTTACTCCCAAGCAGACTACTGGCCGATGTTAGAGCTGAAGTCCCTAATTACACCCCTCTGATTTTCATCCCACTGAGGGGAGTGGAAACGCGAACAGACATGGAATGAGTGAGCTTTCAAAAGTCTAGCTCTTAATTGCTGCAAATCTACTCCCTGTAAAGATCTGCCATTTATAGGCACAAGAATATAAACAACCCCAAAATAATTAGCATCAGACCACAGGGAATCTGGGAAAGAGGAACAGTAGGAGGGGAAAGTAAGTCTCACTTCTTTCAGTTCTTCATGTTAAGAATTGTAACAATACAAGTTATCAAAGCTCCTGAAAGAATTGCACGGATTTTTATTTCAATTTTGCTATATTTTTAAGTTTCTCAACATGCATGAGAAGAACAAATCCTATGAAATTGCAGAAAATATAGGCCAGGTTTTTTAACTTTGACCACTAAAACCTTGAAATAGATTCTTATTTATGACATGATCTTTTTTTTTTTTTTTTTTTTTTTTTTTTTGTGGACACTGGGCTAGAATGAAATTAGATCTGATTAGATCCTGAAAAAAAAAAAAAAAACTAAAACAAACACATTGTTTTAATGATGGTGGATATGCAAGAAAATAATAAAGAATTTTGAAATGACAGGCTTTTTTTAATGTAGCTCTTTCTTTGTAGCTCAAGTTACTGCTTTCTTACTTGGGCATAGATATTAGAAATACCTTTTTAAATGAAAGCATTTAAATGAAGTATGTCCAATGTTGTTGCATAAAATCCCATTTGACTTGATTCTGCTTCTTTCTGATGAACCACATGCTTATTTGCTGCATCAAGTTCCTTTAGAAAAAGTTATAAGTTTATCAAACACATGGGCAAATATCAGATAATTGCTATATTCTGTACAATACATAGTTTTATGGTCTACATATTAATAATAATTACTGCTTATAATTAGAGAAGTTCTGGGTAAGGGGGAGACCAACAAGACTGACCATGTTGGGCATTTAACTGAAATCCTTTCCTCTTGGATAAAAGGAGGGGCCTGAACCAGCTTTTTTGTGGGTTCCTATCAAGTCTGACATTTCATGTGACCTCATGTCTGCTGAAGCACTGGTTTTTGTGCAATTATCCACAGAGCTAGAATAAAAGGAAACTTCCAAATATAACTAGTGTTAAACTCCGTCTCAGCTTTTCATTTTGTGAATTAGAATATGGTATAGTTTTCTTACTTTATAAAGGCACTTTTGAAAATTTTATTTTCCGTAACAGTTCTTAAAACATTCCCTTCACATCTGAAGGGCTTAGTGAATATTTGTTGAACAAGTGAATGAATAAATTAAATAATAATATGAGTTCATTTTGTATTTTGAATTCATATTAGCCCCTAAACTACCTGTTTTTTGAGCTCATCCCTGTATCACTATCATTACTAAATTTTCTAATTTTGTTTTTGTCTAATAATACTGTTTTATTAGATTTCTCTTGAATCAGGGTAATTTAGATAAACAAAGTTTCAGTGAGTGTTATTACATTTTTACTATGGTTTTAGATGTTGTTGGGATGCAGAGATGGGACAAAGAACTCATCTGCCCTCCAGGGACTTATAGTCTAACCAAGTGAATAGAAATGAAAAACAAACAAACAAAACTGCTTAACAAAGAGGGAGACCATAATAGAAGTTAAATGGAGGAAGACCATGTGTACATTTGAAGGAACCAGAAAACTTTCCAGAAAAGAAAAAAAAAAACTTTAAAGACATGTCTTAAAGAGTGAGTGGAGTTTTGACACAGAGTAGTGGGAAAACAGTTCTAAGTTTTTTCTACATTAACTTGATGCTGGATCCAATCTGGACTGAGTCTGGGATTTGTGATTCCTTTATAAGATTAAAAATAATAGCAGCTATCTAAGTGTTTTTGTGGTCTTCAAAATGTGCAAAGCCATTGATGAGTTTCTTTTATTGAGTCCTCATATGCACCTTACATGTTAGGCAGAGTGGACATCGTTATCCCTATTTGTTAGATGAGGAAACTGGGTTCACAAATTCTCAAGGTTGCAGAGACAGCAGGTGATTAAACAGAGAAAACCACCTCTTACCTTGGAAAATCAATGCTGTTGATACTGTAATAATTTATGTCATATCGGCAATGGGAAACTATCAGTCTGAGACCAAGGCTTGATCTTCCTAGGAGTGGTGTTATCTGTAATACGTGTTTTAAGCAATACTGTTTAACCAAGAACTTCTAAATTATCATCAAACACGCTATCATATTACGATGTTGTAAATGGTAACAGCACATGCTTATGACTAGAAACTCAATGATCTGAAAGAAGGGTGTATAAAAAGAGAGAATATTGAAATCTCAAATGAGCATTTGCCAGAAGAACATGGCGTACATGGTGTATGTCACACAGCTATCTTTAAAAATAAGCTTCATATTCTACAGGTAAATCTGAATCATTTGAAAAAAACATTAAAGTCAGGGTGGTGATGAAAATATTATAGGACACTGAGGGCAGGCAAATGTGAATTCAAGCTCAGGAGCTCTGAAGCATTTTCCCCAATAGAAAGTGTATTTTTTTGTTGGCTCACTGCAATGATTTCTAGATCCTAGACTAAAATTTATATGCCTAAAAATATATTGAAACTTTAAAGGAAAATAGAGGAAACAAAATAGAGGAAGCATATTTGAGAGAAAATCAAGGTCAGGTAACAGAGTTTAATGTCAGGATCATTTCTGCCAATTATCCTTGGTTTTAAGCAACTATTGTAGATGCTAATTTTGTTTCGACTTTGGAGAGTAGTTAAAAGGAGGAAGGAATGAAAATTTCTCCTTTTATTTTTGGCCTATACAATCATATGGATCTGAACTGAACAAAGAATTAAAGAGCATTTATGCAAAGACACTACACGTTGAAAGAGCCCTCACCATGCTTTTGAAAATTGCATACATTGCACTTGCAATAATCCAGATGTAAGGATTTCCAATGACCTTGCTATTCCAGATACAAAATGGGATTCTAAGCATGTCCAAATATCTCCAGAAAAACTCTCAACCCTCACACCTCAATCATGAATCCCTCATCTATCTTTCCTTATAGAAATTATATTTTGACTTCTTGAAACCATTTTAAGCCTTTGTTCTTTTTCTGTCTAGGAAATAACAGACTGGCTGTCATCTTGTTTTTCAACTGCTGATGTGATTCTGCTCAATAAGTAGCAACCAATGGTGACTACTGCAATTAGAATTATAAAAGGGAGGGTGGAATGATGTGCAGACAAAGCTCAGATGTGGGTTTGTTGATATTTGTAGCAGGAGGTTAATTAGCATTAGCAGAAGTAGCAGCAGTTGCTTGGACTTACTCATAAGGTACGGGCTGCTCTCAGCAGTATAGTACAGAGGAAAACAAGTCAAAATAGTTTTTGTTCCTCTTACAGAAAACCATTTACAAAAACAAACATAAAGTAATTGGATTCTTTTTTGTTTGCTTTCAGTTTCTCCTTTCCAGCTAAGTGTTTGATTTAGCTGCTTCTCTTGCTCCTTCCAAGTCTTACATGGTTTGAACAGTAATAGTTGTACTTTCTTTTTCTCTTTTTCATTAGCTCCTTCCCTACCCCCTCTCCCATCCTGTGGTTCTTGTTGTTTTCCCTTGAGGCAACAACTTTATATTTAGATGACTTTTTAAAAATTTTTAATTACTGATGGGTGCATTTTTATGGGTGCTTTGTAAGTTTGGGATTATATGGATCCAAGGCACACAACCATTCCTCTGATTGCTCTTTTTCCATCCAAATTGTTTGAAGCCACTGCCTCCCTCTAATCTTTGCAATGAAGAGTAACTATTGTAGCTAATGTTTAAGCCTTGAACAAAGCCCATTGAAGGCTTATATTGGTTTGACTTGGTTCGTAATTTCCTTCAATTGCTCTCTAATAAGCAAGAAAACATGGATTATTCTTTTTAAATGGCATTTAAAAAATCTGTATGCAAGAGAATTTAGTGTCACTTGAAAAAACTATTCCAGATATTCTCAAAATAAATGTCCAATGTTTAGTAACAATAGTTATTTAATAAATAGATGATCTTATACTATTAATATATTTTTGAAGTTTTATAAAAAATTTACTGTCATAATCTATTGCAGATGTTAATTAATAATGAAAGATCAATAAATAATAGCCATAATATAACTTAGAATATCTCCTGCTGTGCAAGACTACATTTTTTAAGTTTTTAATGAGGATTTTAAAAAATAATTCCTTCATTCTTTCCTTTTCTGAAGGAAACCAAAAATGAGTGAAAAAAAATTAAGGAACTATGTTGTTTTTTAAAAAACTGTGACCACAAATCAAAGAAGTGCTGAAAATTATTTTAGGAAAATTAACCTCACGGTGATAAAGGATATGGTGCTGGGCGTGCCACCGTTGTTTTATGTAGAAATGTAAAAGAAAGGAAACAGTAACATCATTTCTACTTAGACTTGCCAAATCAAGACCATATATGTGTGTGTATCTATATATACATTTAGCTGTAGCTTATTTATACAAATGATAGTGCACAAGACTCACAAGTATATGAATATTACTAGGTATTTTGGTTCCTTGAATAGACAAGTTGTAAATCCTTCAATAAATAATTTATATAACTCTGTTGTACAGAGGAAGATGCAGCAGTCCACAAAGGCTAAGTGATGAACCCAAGTTAAATTAGCAACTTGGGGACTGGGCTGGGGCTGAAATCTAAATCCTTGACCCTTTATTTAGCAGCCTTTCCTTAAATGTACAATTCCATATAGGCATTATCTTGGAAATCAGGATAAAGACATCTTTGGTTTTAATTTTATTTATCTTCCATCTTTTCTCTGTTAAAATTCATAGGAAATGTAGCCTATAATTTATGGGCTGAAGAATTGGAAATGTGTTAAAAGTGAAGCGATTTTAGGATTCTATTCAAGTTTATGTATGCTCAAATTTTATTTCACATTTCAAAAGAATATTTATATCTTGAATTCCCATGATTGATGAAAGAAAGTAAAGGAAGGAGAAGCTTTATTTATAACTATCCTCTGTTGTAGTAAGAGGATGGCTGCCACAATGTCTTCAGTTTGCTGATAGCTAATGATCAAACTGTTTAAGCAACATGAAGATTGGGTGTAGATATATGGATAAGAACTATAAATCCACATTTTCCTTGTGTGGTCAGTGGAGAGAAGACAATTTTTTTGTTTTTGTTTTTATTTGTTTTTCATTAATGGTCTGAGTGCCCTATTGTGTCTAAGTAATAAAAATACATAAATAAAATTTTTAATTGCCACAGTAGACTTCGGTGAAGGACTAATTTAAAATTGGTTTTAGGCTGCTTGATACTTGAACATTGAGCTACCACATGAAATAAAAGGAAATTCTAGGCTTGAGAGGCAGTTAAAGTCAGAGATTGAGAGACAGAATGTGTGTGTTACGGAGAATCTTCTTATATTATGAGAAAGTATGTGAAGACCAAGCAAGATAGAGGAAGGAATCAAAGACTGAGTAATAAATGCAAGAGCTTAGAAATGGATTGATACAAATGAGGAATTAGGCTTTAAAGGGTATGGTGATTTTGAGTAATAATAAAAATTAGTTAATATTTTTGAGCACTTACATTGTGCTGGTATTCTAAGGTTTTTACCTAAACTATCTTAGTTAATTCTTATAACGATTTGTATGTGTGTTCAACAATATTTATAATTATTTTCTAGAGGAGGAAAAATAAGTAATAGCAAAATAATTTCCCCAAGGACACTTAACTGGAAAATAGTTGGAAGACTCTGTATTTGAACTCAGGAATGTCTAAATCTACAACTGGAAGCTCTGAACCATTCTATTACACTGTCTTCAGTGATTAATTGTCTCCAATCCTTGCTGGTATCCAAGACCAGTAGGTGTATGATTCATAGGTAATTTGAGCTGGCATAATGGACCCAGGATCTGGCAACAAACAAACAAAGCAAGAAATAAATTATAATTCTTCTATAGTTCTACCATTTTAACATATTTGTTATGCAAGAAACCTTAAATTCTTTTAAAAGACAAGCGTCTTCTTCAAATTATCTGGAAAGTCTAGCAAGTTGATGCTAGGAAATATGCTATTTTCCCATTCTTTTTAGTATATTCTTTCTCATCATAATGCCATCCTCAAAATACTTAGCACATGGTAAATGAGGGAAAAATCTATATGGAAAAAAAATGTGGCAAGAATATTGAGGAAGTGATTAAGAACAGATGGATGTTTTGCAAGCACAAAAGAATTCTAAAATAAATGAGGGCTCACAAGAGGTTTGTAGGAATCACTTAACATCCTATTCAAATATTGAGATACATATGCAAAAGTCACATCCAGGTCTCGCTTCATTTATGTGCCACTAGCAATAATAATACAGAGTAAGTCTTTTTGCAGAATGGCCAAACTTAACTATTTTTTTGTAATCTTCATGTTAAAATATTTTTTAGATGCAATTCACCCCTGGTTTCCCATCCCAGCCTTATCATTTCCCAGTCTTATCAACTTTTGGCTAACAAGGCTCACAAGCCAACAGGGAAAGCATGCCTTTACTACTATAATAGATGAGCCAATACAAACGCCAAGACACAAGATTTATAGTAACATGTAATCTTAGACATGGTGTCACCACAGACCCTTCTACTCCCTCCTGCTTCCTATTTATCCCTAATCAAAAACACTTGGGCTCACGGTGAAGCATCCATCAGAAGTAAGTGAAAAAACTGGGAGAGAATGGTGAACCTCACTGAAAATAGAAGGTCTCAGATGTGGTTAGTATAGGGAAGCAGGAAGTGCATGAGTGACTGCAATCCCTGAGCAACACAACTAGAAAGGACATACGGGTACAGGTTCACATTTTTAAAATATGTTTACCCTATCCACTAGGAAATGTGACCAGGTGAATACAAATACACCCACAGCATTTTCTCCAAAACTGCCCTCAGTGAGAAAAGGGATCTTGCACTAATGGCATCTGCTTTTAAAGAGTTGAGGCAGGAACATGGAGAAAGCTAGAGAAGTGCTCTCCCTTTCGAAAGAACCAATAGCAAAAAGACTAGTTCTCAATTCTATTTGCTCCAGGATGTAGAGTAAAAATAATTAATTGATAGTTTTTCAGAAGGACAAGAACATCTAGATTTGGAAGGTAGTATCTAGGAGACCAATAAAAATATCTAACTATCAGGTGGTTACCTGGTGTTAGGTATTACATTATGACCTCCACATATGGTATTTTATTTAATCTTCACAGCAATGTCTGAGAACAAATTATACGTATGTAACATATAAAAAACTTAAAAAAACAGATGTTAAAGAGTCTGCTCAAGGGTGAAAACAGTCAGGATGCAGAATTCAACCATATTATTTTATGAATTTTTACTGACAAAATATAAAAATTTACTATATGAAATTAGTATGATGTTTGTTATTATCTGTTAGAAAAAAACAGCATTTAGGATACATAAGCAAATATAACTGATTTCAAAATATTGTCCCTTCTGCCATGCAATCTTTGCAGGAGTTTCTAATTCAGAGGGTAATGAGCTCTTTTCTCTCATACATTGTAAGGAAGTCACCTTTGCATGCACATGAGCAGATGATAATCATCTGTGGAACAAGATGCAGCATGGGGAAGAAGCTGGTGAGGGCAAGACTACCAAGATTTTGCAGTATGTTGTAACCAGGCTCTGTGTGTAGGGGCCAGTATGTCACTGGTCTTTTCCCAGCTGATAAAAATCAGCACCTAGCCAGGCACAGTGGCTCACAGATGTATTCTCAGCACTTTGTGAGGCCAAGGTGAGAGGTTGCTTGAGCCCAGGAGTTCCAGACCAGCTTAAGCAACATGGCAAAAACCCATCTCTACAAAAGTGCAAAAATTAGCCAGGCGTCGTGGCATGTGCCTGTCCCAGCTAATCAGGAGGCTGAGGTAGAAGGATCACTGGAGCCTTGGAAGTGGAAGTTACAATGAGCTGAGATCACACCACTGCAGTCCAGCTTGGGTGGCAAGCCAGACTGTCAAAAAAAAAAAAAAAAAAAAACAAAAACAGAAAGAGAAAAAGGAATCAGAGTGCTCATATTTTGAAGCATTCATTTTGCAGGTGAGGAAGGAGCTGTTAATCCACTAAGGAAGAAGTTAATAGGTAATGTTTTTCCTTTCTGTCTTTCCAAGAAGGCTGGCATAAATAAATATACACTCATCAGCCATTTTTTTTCTCCCCCCTAAAATTTAATCTCAAAGTACTATTACCTTCAAATATTTAGCCTTGCTTTCATTAATTTCTTTTGGTAGGCATATTGCTTTACCACATGATGTTTGGTTACAGATTGTTTTGAATCCAGAATTTGGTTTGTTGTTCTCCTACCACGAATTTCTTCAGCCTAAGTTGTAACAAACAAAACCTATTTGCTAAAATTTTATTTCAAAGAGAAATAGAAGTAAAAATAGATCTGGATTCTGAGTACTCAGTATATTCAGCCAACAGTCATTGGACTTTATATTAGATTGATGCAAAAGTAATTGCTTAGTTTTGTTTGAGATGGAGTCTCTCTCTGGCTCCCAGGCTAGAGTGCAGTGGAGCCATCTCAGCTCACTGCAAGCTCCACCTCCCAGGTTCACGCCATCCTTCTGCCTCAGCCTCCCAAGTAGCTGGTACTACAGGTGCCCGCCACCATATCCGACTAACTTTTTGTATTTCTAGTAGAGACAGAGTTTCACCATGTTAACCAGGATGGTCTCGATCTCCTGACCTCGTGATCCGCCCACCTCAGCCTCACAAAGTGTTGGGATTACTGGTGTGAGCCACCACGCCCAGCCTTGCCAATACATTTAATGGCAAAAACCACGATTACTTTTGCACCAACTTAATACATTTTCCAGTGTCTTAGGAGCTGTGAAATGTGCCAAGAAATTTGTGGCTTATCTCCTTCCTAGAGGGACCATCCGATACTCCCTTAGTCCCCTATTTGCCCATGTTGCAATGGTTTTGAGAGCTTGATGAATATCTATTCATCCAATCAGCAAGTATATAGTATTTTCTCTTATGTATTAGGTATGGGCTAGGACCAAGATACTCGATCTTGAATTGGACATGGTAGTAGAGAGGAGCAGATAAATAGCTGACTTTTGAAGTCATAAAATGAAAGTGATTCCTTGAGCAGCTGTGACCTGAATTTGAATCTTTGGTCTACTATGTGTAAGCTGTATGACCTTGAAAATGATGTGATTTCTGTAAATCCCAGACCCGAACTGGTAGCATGAGATCACAAATTTCTTCTTCACAGGCTTGTTATGAGGATTAAATGACCATGTATACAAAATACTACAACCTGGAAATTGTTTAATAAATAGTAGTTGTTTCCTCATCTTTTTTTCAGCCACATATAAAGGTAGACCTAAAAAAAAAAGCAAATTCAGGAAGGATATGTTGGTTATGGAGGTAGAAAGTAAATAAGACCTTTCGGGAAATTAGCCCTGTGCTGCAATAATCTCACTTACGAAACTAAGAGAAGTTCTCTTAGACAGGTCTGACTTTTTCTCTTTCTCTATCTCAACTCTTTAATCTTTGTTAAGCCATACCCACCAGCGTACATAAAACCAGAAAATATTCCATTAAGCCCCTGATGGTTTCAGCTTATTTTTCCCCAGAGCACAATCCAATATATCTTTTATTGGGATCCTTTACTCTTTCATTGAACTGATAGACTTTGATTTTGAAGATAAATTAATAATTCCACTTATTATGCTATAACTATGTTCCAAAGAATTTATCCTTGGTCTTCAAAGCAAAACTCTGAAATAGGTCCTATAATTATATTTATTTTGTACAAGTGGAAAGGGAGAATAATAGAGGAGAAATAATTTGTTCGAAGTCACATGTCTACTATGGAGAAATGAACCAAGGTTTGTCTGACTGCAGTGACTGCTGTTTTGAAATTGAAAATAACCATAATAGTTATTCAACATTCTAGTTATTCAGCATTCTAAGCAAATTCACCAAGAAATAAAGGAGAGGAGCCCTTGCTTCCTCACTTCAAAAGCTCTTGAAATGATGTCGTGTAGCTGTTACTCTCTGAAATTGGCTTATCCTCTGGGAATAATTATGCAATAATCACTTATAAATGGCTGCAGGGAAATGCTGAAGCTGGACTCTGTAAGTCTAGCACTGCTAAAGAAAATAATTGCAAATATGACAATGGTTAAAACAGCTGTTTATTTCTGTAGAATATATGAGAATATATGGAACAAATAAAGACTAATTTATCTGTGTAAAGACATATATATATATACATTTGATTCAAAATTGGTATCTGGGGAAAAGTTGTATCTTTTTTTTTTTTTGCACTGATGGAAAGATAATGCTGGCTAAAAGTAAGACACTACATAAATGTCATCAGATTCAATCATATCTTTACCACGTTCAGCAGTTTTTAATGCCAGAATGGGTATTGTAGATATAACAAAAAGCAAACTCAGTTTTTCCTACTATACTTTCGCAACAAAAACACTTCTGGGACCAAATGTATGTGGGGGGTTTCCCCACATACCAAGTAAGCAAGCAATTCTGCAGACGATTCTGCAGGAGATCCTGTAGTGAATACCAGCTAGATGTTCTCTATTTCAATTCAGTTTTGACATTATCCACCAGAAGACAGTATCAGATCCCACAGACTGAGGGCTCAGTCCTACAGGACTGCTCCACACTTCCAATGCCAATCACAAGTACCAGGTTGTTTTACCTGTGTTTCTGACCAACTGGCTAAGAATTTGGGTTCCCGTGACCTCCTTCCTGTGTTGCATTAATTGCTAGAGAAGCTCAAGAAACTCAGGGGAACACTCACTTACATTTACCAATTTAGTATAAAGGATATTACAAAGGATATAGATGAACAGCCAGATGGAAGAGATACATAAGGCAAAGCAAGGGAGAAGGGAGCACCAAGAATCCATACCCTCTCAGCACACACCACCCTCCAGGAACCTCCATTTGTTTAGCTATCTGGAAGCTACTGACCTCAATTCTTTTGGGTTTTCATGGAAGCCTTATTATGTAGCCATGATTGATTAAGTCATTGGCCATTGGTGACCAACTTAACCTTTAGCCCTTACCTTTCTTCAGAGGTAGGAGGGGAGGGGTTAAAATCCCAATCCTCTAACCAAGCCTTGGTCTTTCTGGTAACCAGCCTCCATCCTGAAGCTACCTAGGGGCTGCTAGCCACTAGTCATCTCATTAACATATAACAGATACTTTCAATTCCAGTTACTCCAAGGATTTTAGGAGCTATATGTCAGGAAAGACCAAATATGTATTTCACAATATCACAGTTATATTTTAACAAACACCATTAGTAAGTAGTATTTTTAGTGAAAATGGAATGCAATATTTCCATATTATTGAATGGAGTATTTGTTTTTCCTCTTTACTAAAACTAAGCTACAGTTTCAATGAGAAAAAATAAAGTAGTGGTATCAATCATGAAATTGAGTAGATAAGATTAATGCATTCTTGTATCCTGAGTATAAACAAAATAAATACTTCCACCACGGCTCAGTTCCCCAGTTTGCTGAATTTTATCATATCTTCTAACTTCAGACTATGTTCTTCTTTCACATGGACTACCTGCCTTCACCCCCAAATTTTTATTGAAACTAACTTACATTGTGCATGGTTGTTTTTTTTTTTGTTTTTTTTTTTTTTTTTTTTTTTTTTGAGACAGAGTCTCACTCTGTTTCCCAGGCTGGAGTTCAGTGGCACAATCTCGGCTCACTGCAACCTCCGTCTCCCACGTTCAAGCAATTCTCCTGCCTCAGTCTCCTGAGCACTTGGGACTACAGGCACATGCCGCCACACCGAGCTAATTTTTTGTATTTTAGTAGAAATGAGATTTCACCATGTTACCCAGGATGGTTGTGAACTCCTCAGCTCAGTCAGTTCGACCGCCTTGGCCTCCCAAAGTGCTGGGATTACAGGCATGAGACACCGTGCCCAGCCTGTGCATGGTATTTATCACTATTTCCAGTTCTACATTTCTGTTGGCTTGCTTATTTACCTATTATTTTGACACCTTAAACTACAATCTCTATCAATTTATTTATCTATCCCAGATTCCAAAAAGTTATAGATATGTAGTAAGGTTTTGAAATATATTTATTATATGCCACACCTTTGCACATCACTAATTCTCTTCTCATTCCTTTTTCAGTGCTGGTCTTGAACATTTTTCCTACTCCTACATGAATTAATATATCTAAACCTTGTTTCATACTGAATCTAGTACATAGAGTAGTACTGGTTGTTATGATCTTATTGTGTCCCCCAAATTTCATGTGTTGGAAACTTCATCACCCAATTCATGTGTTCATAGTATTTGGAGGTGCAGTCTTGAAGAGGTAGTTAGGATTATATAAAGTAATCCGAATGGGACTTCCATCATGGGACTGGTGGCTTTATAAGAAGAAAAAGACCTGAGCTGGTGTACTCTTGCACTCTGGCCATGTGATGGCATCTGACATGTTATGACACAGCAAGAAGGCCCTTAGATGAGGCTCCTGACCTGGGACTTTCCTGCCTCTAGAACTGTAAGAAGTAAATTATGTTATGTATGAATTACCCAGTCTCAGGTATTCTGTTACAGCAACAGAAAACAGACTAAGGCAATGGTTGTTCTAATAATTAATTATTTTGTCTCGTTCATTTATTTCCTGATTATTCAAATTGTATATGTGTCACAAATACACAAATATGATTTCTCTGTACCAAGTCCATCATTTAGTCAAATAACTTGGTCTTAATAGTATTTTGGTAAATAGTGTTCAATTTAAATGACTAGTCAACAAATAAACATAATTACTTTGTTTCTTTTACCTTTTCTTCTTTGTTACCTTAAGTACTTACATTTGATTTTTCATCATCCAATTATATATTTAGAGTGTTATTTTCAGTTCTACCCACAGTATAAAATTTGTTTTTTATTTTTGTTAATGCTGTTTTTCCCATAAAAGATCAGAGTATTTTAAATAGGGCATTGTGTTCAGGAAACCTGTCATAGATATTATATAAATGTTCTTTAGGTATTGACTTTTAAATGTAACATCAACTGATTAATGTACAAAGGAGATGTGCATCATGGGGATACAAACACTGACTTAACTGTAATAACTAAATTTCAAAATGTGCTTTAAAAAACAGCAAACCCTACATTAAGAATCAGGATTCTAGTCTTGGTTTTTCTACTTGGTGACAAAGTTTTACATCATTGGTAATATGACTAGGTTGATGTAGTTTTCAAATACTTCTAAACAGTTGAATCCATTTTCCAAAGAAATCCTTCAATAGAACCCATCAGATTAAACAGGTAAAGTGAAGGTGATCTGGCTGAAACTTGAAAGGAAATGTGAGGGCCTCCAAAGAAGCATGTAAATCTCCTCTTTTCTCAGTTCCCTGGCTGTCCACTTAAAGCTACCCCCACGGCAACTTCATGGAATGGTTTAAAACCAGTGAAACTAGATGATCTTTAAAATTTCTTCTAGCTTTAACATTTTATATCAAACTGCAATAGCTACATCTGTCACAAAGCTTGAGCATTTTGTTATTTTTATTGTTGTTACTTGTTTTGCTTTTAAAGTGCATTAGAATTCATTGGGAGAAGAAAAGCTATCCCTTTTTCTGTGGGCAATTGTATGATCAGAAGAATCATGTCAATTTATTGCATACAGTCCACGGGGGACATTTTGACTGGAGATAGAATCCCTCACCTGTGAATTCCACTAGAATAAAATGGCCTAAAAATCCAACTCTTTATTTTGCATATGTAAATATTTGAGAGGTAAATTGAAAAGCAGAATTAGTTCTGATTATTTCTTTTTCTGGTGGGGAGTAGAAAGCATAAAGGTGAATGTTCATTCCTTTAAATTAGGGGTGACTGGTATAAAATTTAAGATCCCTTTTAAATGCAGAAAACATTCAATCTCTAGACCATCTGCAGCAAATTCACAGCAAACACTTCTGCATCCCTGGAAACAGTTTTATGCCACAAACCAGGAATTTCTCCAAAGTTACAATTACATGATGCAAAACAGGTAATTTTCACCCCAATCGCGCGTTTTCATTCCAGGTCTTAGTTAATGCTGTCTTGATGGTTGCTGTTTGATGAATCAGCTTTCCTGTTAACTAGAGGTGCAGGGCCATCATCTAATGAAAACACTCTGTATTTTATTACTCCCTGGGCTGCAGTTCTGCATATTAAAATAGAATTTCAATCTCACTGTTAGAAATAAAATCAAACGTAGCATCTGTGGTTTGAACAGAACTGAGAAAAATGCTGCTCATTTAATCTTAACAATATTTTTCATGCTAGACAGTATAAAAAAAGAGGCCCTGGATATAATTTTAAAATGCCCATAAATTAGAAATAAATTGGTAGAAATCAGCACAATAGTTCAGTGCACGGGTTAGCTCATTTTACCTACAAATTTGCTGAAAGTTTTCTGTTCTAGTTATAAGTTTGCGAAAATATTCACAAATTAAGGTTTCCTGCTGTTCCTCAAATATCACTGTTAGCAGATCACTTTCATTCTACTTACTGCAAGAATTGAGCCACTCTGATTACTTTCTGAAAGTTTCTGTTTTATTCAGGAATCATTGCACATTCACATTCAAGAAGAAGAAATCATTTCATAGCTAAAAGTTCAAGTCAAGGCAACATACTAATAAAAGAGTTGAAACTTCTCCATCAGATGGTTTTCACCAATCAGGTACACACAAAAACACAACAAGATCACAGGGAGACAAAGTAGCAAATTTCCCATTCATCAGTTAGCAAACAAGACAGCCTTATGGAGTGTGTTCAGTGTTTGCACATCCAGCTCTTTCACCCCGTCCTTTACTATTTCTCTCTCATTATTTCTCTCTCTTACATATACACATTCACACACACATACATAAGGCATATTAATTTATGCAAGAGTTTTTAAAGCTTCTGTATAAGTAACATTTTTAAGAGAGTATAATGCAATACAATAAATATAAATGCAAACCCCCTATTTATACAACACGTACTGTATCTCAAGAATTATGCTAATCCTGTTCCCAGTCTTTATCTTGTTCAATGTTTTCAACAATTGACAAAGTAGGAGCTATTTATAGTCTCCTTTTATCAAATGTAACAAAAATTCAAAGTATTTAAGTAATTTCTCCAGGTCGTAAAACAGATACGTTTTGAAATGAGGATTTAAACTAATGCTTTTGCAATTACAAACCACATGCTCATAACTTGTAAATCATATTGCTTTATACAGCTGTGTGGCTATATATGGGGGTTTGATAAAACTGACATTTATATCTCTATAGAACATGGTCTTATGAGAGAAAAATACTTTGAACTTAGGGAAGAACTGGGGCTGTGTTCCATACCTGTTCTCATTTTATTTCTACTGCCACACCTCCTGCTGGTTACCTAATTATTTTCTTCATCTTCTTACTCTTTCTTTGCTGCATATTTTCATCCTCAAAAGAACCCTCAACATGCACCATACAGAATCATCCTCATTCTAGTTAGCTTTTACAGAGTTAAAGCCCTTTACACCTATTACCATGTTTAATCCTCATTCTATACAATGTGAACTATTATTATCCCATTTTATAGATGAGGAAGTTAAATCTTTCACAAGGTAACTCTCTCCTCTTGGAAAACACACACATAAGATTATTACACTGTTTAAAACAGAACTGGGGAGAAAAAGATAAAATATTAGTATTAAAAAGAAAAAAAAACTGTAAGAAGTTTTATGGTATTTCAGCTAAACTCATCTTCCTTCAAATTAACAGCACAACTGAGAGTCTTCCAACCCCTTCAGCATCAAACACGTTTGCCAGAGCATCTATTGTTCGGTTCTGGAGTTTCTGCAGGAATTTTACATAGTTTATTGTATCAAATTTAGCTCTCAAAAAAAACTTATAATTTAACCAGACAATTTTAGTTGTAATATTCTAACATGAAGTACTACCCCCAACTACTTGCTACGAGGTTCCTTTGACTCTAACCTTTCAGAATTTCTCTTGCTTTTTACTCTTAAAATACTACCAGAACATGACCCCAGGGTCTATGCATTACCTCGGGGTTTTTGCAGTCTCAGGTTTGGACTTTAATTTTCCTTGGCTACTGTATTTCCTACCAAACAAAAGCATGAAACGGGCTAATGTACTGAAAGTTGTAAAATTTTATTATATGGAAGATAAACACACTTTGGGAAAAAATACACTATTGTTTATGTGAGTGACCTTGAAAGCCAAACACCACCACCTCAGTTCTTTACATTAAACTTTGACAAAAGAATACACACCATCCACTAAGTAGTAAGGTGAATTCACAGATTGAAAGCCCTTAAAAGATTCACTTTTTCAATTTAAGTTAGGTGAAACAGTTATTTCCCCCTCTTTAGAGAAGAATTAGTAGCCATAAAAACTAGTAAGTGATTTCTACAAGGTTACAGGACAATGTTAGCAGGTCAAAAGGCTGAAACTTTGGGCACCTTTTTCTTTTATTTGACAATGGGGTGGGGGGGGGCAAGTAGCATTTAATGTGTGTCTTCAGTAAAACTCTTGCATGTGAGAAGTATTAGGTATCTTTTTTACAGATGGAAAAGCACAGGCTCAGAAAGGTTTATTTACTTATCAATAGTCAAACCATGGCCTATCCATTTTCAAAACTCAAGATCTTTGTATAAATAGTCATTCACCACATAAAGACATTTTGGTCAACAATGGACCACATAATATGACGGTGGTCCCACAAGATTATAGTACTGTATGCTGGGGACAGGTTTTTAGCCTAAGGGCACTAGGATACACCAAATAGCCTAGGTAGATAGAAGGCTGTACCATCTACGCTTGGGTAAGTACACTCTATGATGTTTGCACAAAATAAAATTGCCTGAGGACACATTTCTCCAAATGTATACCTGTCATTAAGTGACACATGACTGTACCACAGCAGCCTTCTTAAATGTATCAGTAATTAATAATGTGTCAACAATTAACATCTCTACATATAATAAACACAATAATAAAAGTTGTTCTAACATATTATGAGAAAAGAAAACTTAACTAATCATTTAAGTAACTTTCTTATCTTTATCAATATTCCACATAAACTTGATTCACCTTGTTAAACATAGCCAATCCATAGCTTCCTGGAACACTTAGAAAACGGTTTAGACAGTAATTTAAACTCTTACATGACTCCACCTTGTTATGGGTTGATAGACATAAAACATGATTTATAATCCCTATATGCTTAAAGTTTAGTTGAGAAAGGTGAATACATGTAGAACACTTACAGACCTATCACCATCTAATGTTAAATTGTGTGGCTTTTAAGTGCAGAAGAAAGATATATTGGGTTGTGTTTCTGCAACCCAGGCTTCATTGGGGGTTGCAGGGTTTGACTTAAGCTGTGTATTAAAGCAAGTATAAGGTTTATATATGTGAGTGTGGGAATAAATTTACATTTTCGATAACACGATGAACTTGAGATAATGAAAGTGGTATAATTCCACGCTTGCTAATATTCAGCCCTGAAATCCTCAAAGTTCTGAAAAATGAAAATTTTTGTAACACACTTATTGACAAAATAGGACCTGACCTGATGTAAAGATTTTAATAGTCTACATGTATCACAATTAGTGTGAGTCTTTTATCTATTCAGCTGCAGAATATTAATATGTTTATTTAAAGATGCTGCCTTGGATCTAACTAGGATTGCTACATAGTTTGCAGATATGCCTCCATTAGTATCTTTCCAGGATCTAAAGATCCTGAAATCTTTTATACATCTCATCCCAAGGGTTCTGAGTAAATGATTATGATACTTTATTTGTATTGAGAGAGAAAAGAACTAAGATGTTGAGGACACCAGACTGTATGGTGCAAAATGAAACTGATTACATAGCCCCTTAAAAATTGCTTAATAATAGGAATTGATGCAGAAGGCATTGGGTAGGTGTTATTAACGGTGATATTTATAAGGGAGGATTGCCTGTCAATGCATTTGATATAGATTGGATGGAGGAAAGAGAAATGTAAAACAACAACAACAAAATAACAAAAAATTACTGTAACTCTTCTCAATTTTGCAACTGTAAGGTCATGAGCAAGTTAAACCTTCTGACTTCATTTCCTTTCACATAAAACAAATAATAGCATGTAAATTATTAGGGTGTTATGAACATTAAATGTTTCAATACATGTATGCCACCTAAAAAGTTTCTGACATATATTAATGACCCAGGTAACGTATGTAATTGTCATTCTCATTTTTTTTTTTTTTTTTTTTTTTTTTTTTTT